>NW_008825167.1:11153081-11225101 GCF_000699105.1 Pygoscelis adeliae
GGAAAGAGGTCATTCCTTAGTCCCCGTGGCTGCATGACCCCATATGATAAAAAGATGATGGTGGAGAGAAGGGAAGAAAAGGCAAATGACCACATTCTTCTGGCTCTCTGCAGAGTGGCTTTTCCAAATCATCCCAGACTGCACAGTTTTCATGTACACCAACACGTACATTGCAAGCAGAAAGTATCTCAGTGGAAATTGTTTCAAAAATTGCATTCCTCCACTCAGCTTCCAGTTAAGGCTTTAACAGGGAAAATTTGGAAGTTATTACCTACAGCACAGTGTATGACTTTGAGAAGCTTTATGCATGCACTTCAGAAGTGTTGTGTGGCTTTTATGCCTCACTCTTCCACACGGCCTGAAATCCCAGTATCTGAGGTAAACAGCAAATGAACTTTGTTTGGACTATTATTTAATTTTTGCTAAATGAGAACAAATCAACAAATCATAATGACAATTAAAACAAGTCCTGAAAGGTGGCTGAGGCTGGCTGACTAACGTTTAGCAGAGGAAAATGTACATGACTTCAAATGTCATTGAATTTCTCAGAGTTTGAAACCGAAGGGGTGAATGTGAGGGCAGAGAGAAGAAAGACCAGTCTGGAGTTAATGCCACCGACTCAGCATGCATGAGAGCTGATGGGAAATCTCAACATAGTAACATTTTGAGGCAAATTCAGATCTGGTTTGTCCTCAAAAGGTCAAACCCTATGAACAATTTAAAAAGCTTCTCTCTGGGTTCACCTGTACCATGTACAAGAGCGTAAGCTCATATCCACGTGAACTTGGCATGACTTGGCAGTCTGCTACTTATCATCAGGGAGATTGTTAGAAACCTTATTGTACTGCTATAGGTGGGTTCAGATGTACTGTGCATTTCAAAAGGGTAGGCTGTTTAACGGCCATGTAGGCACGTAAAAATTTCAAATATCTTTTCAAAGTGTAGATAGCTTCAGGTGAATGAATTATGCTCAGAACACTCATCTTGTTAATCAACATCGGAGGGTTAAATGAGACAGTCCTTGAAAATTGTATGTGGGTATGATGAGGACCAGCCCTAATGCAGTCACACCAGGTACATCTTTAGTGGAGACTTTACATCTTCCAAACATCACTATAGAGTAGTAATGCTGCCAGTTCTGTTGTTCAGAAGCTAACATCAGTTGTTCAAAATATTGAATTTATGGATGGGTTTTTTCATCCTATTTTTGGTTTTAAGACCAAGATTCCTCATTGGCTGCATTTTTCAATTTTGCTGTTAGCTTTCAAGTGAGAGCTGAGATTCTCAAATAATCAAGGAAATAGAGTTTTAAGGGAAACCTTGATGATGATAAAACGGTATAATCATATATAAAGAGGTGCATACAAATGCCAGCTTGAACCTGCCTTGCTCTCTCATAAGAGAAATGATTACTGAGTAAAATTATCACTAACAGATGCAAAAATCCTGCAAAAAAACCTGCAAAACCTAAAAAAATGTAACTAGTCCTGCTAAGGCTAAGAGTGAAATATTAGGTCTGTGATTTCAATATGGAGAACCATGAAGAAGCAGTTCCAACACCAGAAGTAGGAGGCATTCAGTGCAATTAGCAGATAGCACCTTCAAAAGGAACAAACAGGTAGTGAGTCTTCACATAATATGTGTTTAAGCTAAGGAACACTTTGTCACAAAATGTTAAGGATGCTAAAAGTTCCCTCCACCAAGGAAGCACCAGAAAAGTCCATGGTAAAGACCACTGAAAGTTATTAAATGCTTGGAAACCACATCCAGCTCAGGAAATGCCTGAGGCTGGAGGTTGGGTGAGTACATGGGGGAAGTACCACAAAAACCTGCCTCGTTTTATATCCTACTCTGTCATTCACTTTTTGGCAACTCTGGGAGATAAGAAACTCAATTAGATGGATCTTTGATCAAGTATGGTTGCTCTTCTGCTCTGAAACAGAAAGCCTGCATATCCATAACACTATGGCAACAGAGAGGGGCAAAAGGAATGGAGCAGTGCCTTATAAGGAGAAATTTAAAAGACTGAGGCTCTTCAGCTGAGACAGGAGAGCACTGAAGGAGTTTTTGAATATCATGAAGATTGTGATTGTAAGCTATTATTTACCAAATCTTGCAATTCTGGAAGTAGAGGATGTTTTTTTGAAAAGAGAATGTTTCAAATCAGATGAAAGAAAACACTTTTCTTCCACAAAGGATGGTGAACTTCTACAACTTGTTGCTCGGGGAGGTTGTAGAGGCCAGTAACAGCAGCAGCTTCAAAGAGACAGCAGACAAACTCACTGACAAAGGTTCATCCGGATTCTAAAGGGAATATACAGAGATACCCTAATATCCTAATACAAAAAATGTGGGTGATAGAGAGCACTGAAGCATTTGATGACTAGAAGTGGCAAAGGGCATGCTCCATGAACAGTATCTCCTCTTCCTACTGGCTGTGACAGAATACCGGCTGAGGTCTTGGATCTGACCCAGCAGGGAGTTCTTCCTCGGTAAACCAAGCAGGGACCTTGCTGGGTCTTATGAAATGATGTCCTGAAAAACTTGCCTGAGAGGAAATCAAACCCTTGCAAATTTCCTGTAAACAGAGTGTAATAATGGTGTGGTCACTCTGCACAATGCAAAACCTGGATTTCTGCAGAATGACCAGAAATGTTAATATAAATGGTGCTACCAAATAGCTGTAGAAATAATGTTATCATCTCTGAAAAAAGGCAATGTACTAATCTCTTTGCCACTGCTTATTTTCTGCATTTTTCTGCATTCCACATCTCCTTAGACATCATAGCTAATAGATCATGGAAAGATTTAAAGACATCTTTAATTTCTTTGATATTTCAAAAAAAAAATATAGCATGGACCAGACTTGCCAGCTTTCAGTTCGAAACACTATTATTTCAGTTATGTTGTTCTAAACCATTAAAATGAAAGGAATAGTACAGGAAGCAGAATACTGTTATGAAGAGTATTCTATAATGCTTTTCTCTGTACAATACAATAATAATAGCTCTCCTGAACCATCAGGTAGTCCCATCAGCTATCACTGGAATAATTCTGTTTCAGATCCATGTTAGCAGAACAAACACTACTACTAAATTTAGAGATTAGTGTTAGTTGTAAGAGGAAGAGCTTTCTGGGAAAGCTGAGAGGGAAACATAACAAGAGAGCTTTATGGACAGCATTCATTTCCTTAGAGAGGTCTGATTCTGGTTCAGAGAATGAAACCTGAAAACATCCCTACTTTCTCTCCTCAGATGAGACTCCCCTATGGGATGGAGAATCTCCCCAGGAGACCAGGCAATCATCTTCTTGTAGGGGCTGAACGCTATTTTAAGCAGCTGATTACCCCACTGTCATGTAGCATTATGTTTCTCGTGATCATCAAACATTTATTTCCACTGATGCATTAGAACCTGTGCTCAGCAGTGTTGAGATGTGACTTTGCTGAAAAGTATATGGGAAAATTCAGGCCTCCTCTGCTCTGTGGTGATGAGCATGGTACGGACACCTGTCCTACTGATGGCACCTCATTTAGTGAGTTGAAGTGTGTGGACCCTTATCCAGGTTGAGAGAATTACATCTCCCAGCCACATAGCAGGTCTGTGAACCAAGGACCCATGAGCTGATTAATTCTGCCGACCAAGGTCTATCTGCAAGTCTGGAGAAGCATGGTTGTTTCACCACTTGTCTGCAGGTGTGCTATGAGAGAGCAGTATTCTGCTGCTTTGCAGAAAAGGGGCTATCCATCCCAAAATTTCCAAGCTGGCTATAGGTAACTTTGTTACTGAACAGCTTATAATCACCAAAAAAACTTCATTTTGCAACATATCACTCACTCTGGTGAGTCTCTGCAATACTTGAGCCCCCATAGTAAGCTCTTGCAAGAAGCTGATTTTGTGCAGTAATTAACCTTGATGAGGGGCAAAGAGAGATAAGGGCAACCATACTTCAAAGGCTGTCAATCAGAGATTTAACACACTCATGGTCATTTCATGTTGCCTTTGACGTCTTTAATTCACCCAGGACTTAAAACCAAGAGATTTCTATTTCATGTTTATTTGCTGATATTAGCGTCTAAAGAACATTAACACTTATGGGTCTGAAACATTAAATTCCTGAAGTTCTAGATGGTTTAAAACTCCAACATTATTTAGATTTGTTGGTTTCAATATTCCCAGAGACAAACTCCAGCTGTTTGCAATGATACCTCTTTAATCAACTTTAACTGGTATTCACCTAGCAGCTCTGCAATGGATTTTGAAATATAATGGTAACTTTGGCATAATTTCAAGCTTATATTTTCTCAAAGATAACTGCTTTTAATCAATTTCTGAGGTGAACAAAGCACAAGATAACTTTCCCACAGCAACAAACACACATCTCCTTTTTCCATTTAATTTTCTTCCTGTACGTGTTTCTGTCCTGATAGAAGGTTAATGCCTTCTTTTACCTGTATTTTCTCATGTTTTTTCTAAGAATAGTTGCAAAAAGATGCATAAGGTTTTAGCAAAATACTTCATAGACAATATACATGTATAAAATTTAAGTTTAAAGAAATTAATTTTCTTTTTCATACCACACCTTTTTTGTTTGAGGTCATGGAATTAGCACTGAAAGTTCAAAGCTGATTATGTTGTCAATTTTTTTTAATGTCATTTAATCCAGAACTACATGTAGAGCCATAAAAAATTTGCAGACTTAGAGGCAAATTTCCAAATTCCATACCTAAATTTAGGAAAGTAATTTCAGGTACCTACATGAGAAATAATTTGCTATATGAAATTTCTTAGCCCTTCAGAAGTTCTAGAAGAGAAAATAAGTGCTTGGTACTGTTCTACTGGTAGAAGGGATTATGGTGATTCACGGTAATCCTGTTAATAAAATACTAACTTCTTTCTATCAGGTGTCCCTGGTGATCTCAATTCATATTAAATTCCTTCTTCAGGTCTTGCAAGTGTCAGATCAGCATATTTTTTTTTGCAATAGGAGGCGAAATTACAAAATCCACAAGGTAGGCAGAGGGACTTTGCAGAGAAAGTCCAGATTTAGGTAGGAATCCAACATCTCACAAAGCATGTCATGAGCATGTCACTGAGATCCCAAGAATTAGAGGTATCTGAGAGAAAGCAGCCAATATTCACTTACCGTGCTCATCCAGTAGTATATTGTCAGGTTTGATGTCCCTGTAAAATAAGGACAGGAATGCATTACATTTCATACCCAAAGAAAACATGCAACCTGTTTTCCCCATCCGGGTATGAGGGCCAAGTCACTTAAATCATTACAAAACCAAGGAAAACCATATCATACACAAAGGCAAATGATTTTTATCTACATCTTTTTACCGCCCTGAGAAAACATGCATACTAAAGAGACTCTCTCGGTTTCCATTTCATGTGGTTTTGTTTTCATATGGTTAGCATTGACATGGATTTGGTTTTCAAGATTATGTATTTTATTCTTTATAGCAGCGGGAACAACGAGATGGAAGATTTGCATCTAGGAGGTGCCTGATTGCCTCAGGGACTCCGCATTTGACAGACCCAAGAAATCATTTAATTGGAAACATCGGTGATCTACCCTTTCTGCCAGACCCCACTAATTTGCCATGCTCACATGCATGATCACTCACATATTGTGGAGTCCTGCTAGCTATCTTACGCTAACTGGGTAAGCCTAGCAGCTCTCCTTTTAGCCTCCAAATCCCCACTTGGCTGTCTGTAACGGCAGGTAGCGTGCTGGGGGAAGGAGCAGGGATAAGGGAGGATGGAGATTATCAGGTGCTGAAGCATCAGCTCAACCCTGCCGTTCTTAGCACAAGGGAACAACATTGCGCTAGAGAGCTGCACTTTCAGGATCATTTTACGTTGACCTACATTCAGGCTGCTGTCAGGAGAGATGGAGACAGCTTTTCCCCACCATTGTTGGGCATTCCCACCTTCTTTTTTGGTCCAGCACCATTGTTCATGGTGCGGACCTGTTCTGGGGAAAAATCATCTCTTCTCTTTGCCAGCCTGAATTGGTCCCTGGTTTGGCTCACCCTGCAACTCAGTGAGCGTGATGCAGCGGTGTTGTGTGGCACTGCCTTTTCACCAGCTATTTGTGCTTCATGCAATTCTGAAGACATGTTCTTGGTGTGGCATTGCCAGAGTGGGAGTTGCATCAGTCCACCTTGAGCAAAACCTTTGCCCCTTGGGCTGAATTTTCCACTGCTCTCAAAAGAGAAGGCACTGTAAATTGTCAAAATAAGCTGTTGAAGGAGTCTGCGAACAAACTCCAAAGAACTTCCACCTGTGTAATTTTTTTTAGCCAATGGATGACTTGATTATTCGAATTTAAACATTTCTCAGAAAATACTATCCTGACTGAAATATGTATTAATACATACTTAGATTTCACTAACAAGTTTTGTCTGGTGTGCCCATAAATTAAATAAGGAAAAAAGTGAAATGTTTCAAAAGGAAAATGTATTACACCAGAACACCTTTCTTTTTCTTTTTTCTTTTTTAAATTAGAGAATGATTTCTAAAGGAAACATCATACAGTAATAAGATAGCAATAGCAATTATAATATGTATATTGCTTGCATGGTATAAGCTCGGTCATCAACCAAACTCGGCACCTTTATTGACAAAAGAAGGAAGTTTACAGCTTCGTATTCTGAATTCCACACTTTCTGGCCTTTCCTGAGAATCATATGAAATTATGAAGTACACTAAGATTATGTTTACAGTTTGTGTAGCAGCAGCTGGGGAAACATAGGATAAATAAGAAATTACTTTGAATCATTCCCTGCACATTTGGAATAATGTAGGATGTGTATGTGTCTGTGTAAGGAAAAGGATGTTACAATGAATTACCATCTGGAATGGAAATTTAAAATTATACCAATATTTCAGTGTGAAATACTGTATTTCTTCTGCACAACTTCCAGGCCATCTATAATTGCCTGATTCAGTAGCAGTTTAAGTTATATGTGTAATATAAGGGGAAATCTCTCCTAGACCCCATGTCATCCATAAAACTCTCAACTCTGGCTTGTCTCTTTCCTCTCATCCGTAGTCACTTGTCATATCATTTACCATGTCAAAAACTCTCCTTCCCCTGATTTCATATGGGTGAAGTTGTGAGTTACAGATGAGTTGTAGGATTAAATATCTTTGCTTATATTACAAAACTTCTCTTTGGTTGAATTATCATAGGAAATTCTATACATTTTTTATGTAATGTTATATTTAATCTCTCAATTGATGAGAGTTTTTGGAAGAGCTACTGTTCAGCTGGTATCAAATATATTTGCTAGTAACAAAACAATCTCTTGTTTTTGGTAACTGTTTTCTGATAAGAGGTGGAATTGTGATTTCATGTTGAATAGTCTTTGTGGTTGATTCACGACCTGAAAATACAGCAATGACTTTCAATGGAAATAAGCACGTCATAGTTTTGACTGTTGAATTAAATATTTTAAACTTTGTCTTCACAAAGTTTAACAAGTACAATCTGACTCTGCACTTATCACGGTGGTAACAAGAGTGGGGGTCACACCCAAGTACATTCAGGCCTTTCGGTGGCTTCCTAAAATCAGTGATACATTCAACATCACTCCAAACTGGTTTTCCCCATTTAAGGAAATAAAAATAAAGAATTGGAATGGTACAATCATTAGTACTTCATTGAGAATAAAACTGATCAAAAGGAGAAATTGAGCTTTATGAGCTACTGCCATATGTATAACAATGCAGCACCCAGGGACTGCTCATTACAAGACTGTGCCTTTTCTTTATTTCTTTAAGAGGATGAGTTTAAACAATTTGACTATCTTCTATGGTATTGCACCATTAAATAGACTATACGTTTTTATTGCCACCAGAAAAGACATTGACAAATCCACTTGACAACTGTATGTATCATCAAATGTATTCCCATTGCAGTTGCATCTGTAATGTTCAGAAAGTTGAGTGGTAAAATTAGATCTGTTGCTTATCTTTCTGTGACTAATTCAGGCAGTGGCTGATACTTGATACAGATGCACACAGACCATAAAGCCTTTCCTACCTAAGGGATCTTCCCCACAGTGGGCTCTGTCGACTTGCTCATTTTGCTCAGAGGCAGGACTGTAGCTGGGGGCAGGTGCAACAGTGTGTATTGCCTTGCACAGAGCAGCCCAACCCCTCAAGTCCCTGAGGCAACTTGATAGACTCATAACCGTGCCTCAAATCTCAAAATAGGCTATTTTAAACTGCTTTTACAGCAAGAAAATCCATGGGATAACTTAAGCCAGAAGGTGAACAAGTTTCTTAAGTAAGATGCTACTGTTTTGGGATGACGTATCTGGAGACACACGTGATGCATAGATTCAAGTGGTAGGTGAGAAAGCAAAGTGCAAGGTCACCGTGAAGAGTGCCTTCCAGCAGCACTCTGTTATGTGGTTATCCCCAGTTTACAGCATGGCACTAAAAGCTTTCCTCTCCAAAGGCAGCTTCTTGAAAGCTCCATGGACTGCAGAGGAGCGAGGCCACTGCTCTGCCCTTGCACTGACCACTGCCTGCTGGGTACAGGGCAGGGAAGTTTCAACACAGTCAATGGGAAGACTTGGCAGGTCTAGGAGCATTGCAATTAAAGTTACTGGATATATTCAGAATAGAGGGCTTCCGGCATCTATTATACGAAAGACAGCTAGTTCCTTTAAATAAATAATCTAGTTAAATTAATTTAAATAGTAAAAACACTGTTTATGTTGGAAGGTGGTGTTAAAAGATAAAAACTCTTTAGTGAAGCAGTTTAAATTCAAACATGTTAAGTAAGTGAAATTCTGTTTTGACTACACATCAATATTTCAGAAAACATTTTTTCCCTTAGCAAGCATGTTCAAACAACAGGGTGTGAAATTCAGCACCTTAACTTCAGGGTTTTCCTGTTATGCATATCCCTAGCTAAGAGAATGAATTGAAACACTCATTTCATAATCCAAGTATCTTGAACCAGCTCATAAGAGAAACTGAAAGACTTTTGCAAGGAGCAAACTCACTCACAGTTTGGATTCAGAAGAGCCCTGGTCTGCCCTCTAACCATTCACCAAGCAATGATCAGCAGAGCTGTAGCACTGTCCTTGACACTGATTTCATAAACACAACTTTCTCAGTCTGTACCAGTGCTACTCCAACTCTGTATGCATAGAAAAATCAGAGCAACATAGAAATGGGAGTAGAGAAACCTTCCAAGTAGGTAAGAATGATTAATAATCTATTTGTATCTTCTATAATATCTAGGCTGAGTAGGCATCCAACGCTTGAAGATATTCCCTTTGCATGGAGGAAAATCATGAGCGTGGCTTGACTCATGTTCACTACATATGCCAGTCAGAATCCCCTGAACTGACTGGAAAGGCTCACAATGATTATAAAGGGCTCAGGTTCAATTATCTGCAGTTTTAATTACCGCTTCCATCAATGTTTCTTTCTGGTGTTACTAAGTGGGGTAGAAGCAGATTTCTAAATTAAGAAGCAGAGAGGTTGTGCAGTCTTCATCCTTGGAGGTTTTCAAGACCTGACTGGATAAACCCCAAGCAACCTGGTCTGATCTTAAGGCTGACCCTGCTTTGGGCAGAGCATTAGACTAGAGGCCTCTGGAGGTCCCTTCCAGCCTGAATTAGTCTGTGAGTCTATGAAAAATAACGTATCCAAATTCAAAGTCCATCATTCTTATTTTGCCTCCTTTTGGCTACAAGGAAGTTCATGAAAGATTGAAGAGACCTGGGAGAGAGCTATATATGTGGAATTTAGTGAGTCTTTGCTATAGTCCATTGCAGTTGGAAGCTAGTCAGAGCTTCTGCATGTTAAATTCTGTCATGGGGCTTGAATGCCTGTGAAGAAAATAGTAGGAATAAATAGCCTATCTTCAGCACAAAAGGAGGTTAAAATTGAAATGCTCTGCAGTTCAGCACTGGAGAGGTGTAACACAATATTTATTAGCTATGTGAAGTGGTAAAAGAATGAAGATTATTTCACCTGAAGAGGACTCTGAGAAATCTCAATAAGAGTGAGCAAAAGTAGGTGATTATATTGCCAGTGCCAGATAAAATGAAGAATAGACAAAATTCATATATGTACATCAGAAGGGGAGAATCTGAATTACGCATTGGGATTAATAAACAGTTTTGTGTCCCTTATGTAGGTGAAAGAGTCACAGAAAAGAAGACTGAAAAACATGTGATGATGCCATTTGCTCTAAAGCTTGAAATCCAGAACAATCTCCAAAAAAGTTTCATGTTTACTGCTACAAATTAGCAACAAGGACATTGTAACTTTTGATCTCTATTGATATTGACTGGATTGGAAACACCAGTCCAGAAAGAAAAGGTGTGTGGTTGGTGAAGTCAACCATGAATTGCCCAGTTTTCTCAAGGAAAAAAAGTAATGGCTGGTTCATTGACTACCACTTCACATTGATAACAACTAATTCTAAGTAGGTTACACAAAATATTGAAAAAAAGGTGTTATGCTGTAATTTAAAACAAAGGCAGGTCCTTCAGGTTACTGATTTCATAGCATCTGAAAGAAAACAGTCAAAAAAGAAAAGATCTGGGGAAGGCTGAACAAAAAATCTCCCTGAGAGTAAAGAACAAATAGATTAGGGTTGTTTAGTTAACAGAAGAGATCTGTAAGATGCGATATGACAGGCATACCAAATAATAAATAGCATCTAGATGGTCAATAGAATTTTTTAATTTGCTTTTGGAACATGAAAACAAGGTTCATATTTCAGAAAACTGAAGTGAACTAAACAAACAGGGTTTTATTTATACAACTGAGAATTAAACTCAAGTTGATTACTACAAGACATAATTGCGTAAAAATGCTTCAGAGGTGTAAACAAAGATTTAGCCATTGATGTGAATAACAGAACTACCAGCTAGAGTTCCTCCAGCTAAGATTAATCTAACTGATTTAGGAAAGCACTTCTACAGCAAGTACAAATGCTGTCTTCCATTCACCTTTTTGAATCACATTAATAATAATGCCAAACACAAGATCCATGCTTTTCCTTAAACCTGTAAGAATTGAAGAACTAACACTACCCATCTGTTTTATTCTGCTTTCATATTTTGCAGCAAACATACAAATACCACAGGCTTGGTTTCTGCCATGTTTAAATTTGTGATTATTTGCTTTTGCCTATGTTTTCTTCTTATTTCATCAAAAGGTTTCATGTGTTTCCAACACAGGGACAGTCATTCTTTGCCAGTCCAAGCTGTTTTTTAATATTATCAGAGGAAATAATTCAGTTATAACAGTTCTGGATGGCTCTGAATTCACATGTGTAATAACCTCTAACCCTTTATTTGGTATCAGAAAGAATCCAAAGTACATTCTTTCAACTTTATGTCTGACAAATTTCATTCTTTGCCTTGCTGGCTCAGAGCAGGATTTAATGTATTGTCACATTTCCATTCTCTCGAGCTTCTAAATTCCTGCATTAACATCTATGAGCATTTCAGTTGATAGCAGTTTTATCAGCATGACTTATTAGGAGTATTTCCACTTTTTAATGATGATTGGTTTTCTCTGAACGAGGACTGTTGGGGTTTCAACTCTTCATTAACCAAAGGTAACTTACAGAGAAAACTCAGCTGTGTACAAACTCTTGAAATTAAGTCTTAGATTTTTAAAAGCAGCTCTTAACTGCTTTTATTTGAATAGACAGAAAACATATTCACTTTCATTCAAAAGACAAAATCTAGCATATGAACAACAGGTGTAAGCTGAAACAAGAGAGGTTCAGACTGGATATAAAGGGAAACTTTCACTGTGGGGACAGACAAGCAGTGGAACAGGATGCCCAGAGGGGTTGTGTGGTCACCATCCCTGGAGTTTTTCAAGACATGACTACATAAATCCCTGGGAAGCCTGGACTGATGTCATAGCCGGTCATGCTTTAAGCAGAAGGTTGGACTAGAGACCTCCTGAGATCCCTTCCAACCTGATTTTTTCCCATGATCCTTTATGTATAGGCAAGTTTGGCAGGGAGCAAAGAGGGCTTTCTCCACCCTTCAGGTCACGAGCAGCAACTGAGTAGCTTCCTATAAACCACACCTAGCACTATAGCCCATAGCGAACCTCCTCCAGGGACAGTGGTAATGCCTAGAGCCTATTGACAATAAAACTCCATGGATCACAAGATATGCTTGTCGCAGTCTGGATGCAGTGAGCCCATATTTACATGTGTATCACTAAAATTCATTGGCTTACAGTTAAGGCAGCCGAGGCCCTTGAAGAATGCTAAGGGTTTTTTTCTTAGCGATTGTTTCAAAATATCCAACAGAGAAATTGAATTAGATGGATTTTGCATTCTCATAAGGAAGCAAAAGAAGCAAGATCCAGGCAAAGGCCCTTGAAGTCAATGCAAGGATTGCATTGGCTTCAGTAGATATTGTTTCGACCTTAATAAAGTTTTTCTCGTACTCTTTTCTCTTTAGTGCTGACAATCTAACTGTAAGTTGTGTAGGATAAACCTTGAAATACTGAGTTTAAAGGCTTTTTTCTTAATTATGCAGCTCATTTCTTATATCAAGATTTTTTTCCTTATGCAGAAATAGGCATTTAAAGTTACTGTATTCACTGGGAAAAAGAAAATTGTGTTAAGATCACAGAAAGTCACATTAACTAGTTTTTAACCTACAGTGACCTTCACGATCCTGTTTACCTTCTCTTTGTCAAAATAGTCCCAACAGTCATGACTGAAAGTGAGAATCGGTTGTATTCTTGGATATAGGGAATGCTATATGAAGACTAGGAGCCTGTATTGACTATTAGATGCAAGTGTTAAAAGTCTAGAAGACAGCTGCTACCATTAAAAAAAAGCACAGTAAAAAGCAACAACTTCTGGATAACAGCCTGAAGTCATGCAGGGATAATTCCAATAACCTCAGTTTACTGACTACCTGCTTCTCTCAAATATTAAATTATTCTCATTTGCTCATAACCCATTTAAATATTACAGAATATATCTGACCAGAGCCTTTTATTTTATATTAGGGTTTTTTTAGGTTTAGTTAGTCGCACCAATGTTTCACATTAAATCAAAAACATATACCTGCCACATAATAATAAACTAATGTGACATGAGTAGTTCTGGACAATTTTCATTAAGATTAATATTAGCTGGATAACAGTTCTTAACAGCCATAAAAATGACAATGAGTTGGGAAACATAAGTTTCAACTATGGATTATTTGAGCTCACATGAGACATCACTATATCAGAGCACTGAAGTGAACCATATCATACATTACAAAGGGATTTCTCCCAATTATGGAAAGAAATGTGAACAAATTCCAATTTTCACAGATAGGGACATTTTTTCCTTCTTATTTGATATTTAGATTCACAAATAATACACATGTCCAGACATGCAGCTCGTAAAGAAAGTGAGTGCATACATAGTGAGGTTTTCTTGTGGCAAACTTGTTGAAGCTTTGGATTAAGGAAAAGTCAATATATACTGGCCTCTGTACAGCCAAGAAATGAATTTGGTCACAGGTGTTTTGCTTCTATAAGGGCAGCACAGAAATGATGTGTCCCCCAGAGCTGAAATTTGTAGGGTACCTACCAAGAATGCTTGCTCGAGAGATAGCCTTAATGAAGTCTGATGCATCCTCTCTTCCTTTCATCAACACCTCATTACTCCTTTATCTTTTTAGTTTTTTGTTCCTGACCAACATCCTTCTTAATTTCAAGAAATGTTCAATGGTATTAAAACAAAATCATAGTAAGAATCTCAGAGTTCTTTACTGTTATTTCCTATCAGATGGATGGGAATGAAAGACTTTTGACTGCTCCAGACCTCTGATTGCCAGTTCACATACCCCTCACTTAGATCTCACCAGTAATTGCTGCCACTCACTGTCCTTTCATAAAAAGACCTTCAGAGTCTTCTGTTCCTGCTCTAATGAATGCCATGACATGACACGACCCTGTGAATCACTGTAATTTTGAAATTTAAAGATTTCAGTGAAATTGAAAATTAGCTGAGAAGATGTGGGATTAGATTATGAGAGATCTGTAAAGAAAAAAACATCTTGTGGATGCTTGTTTGTACGAATCTGGATGTGTTTCCACAAGGCACTACATCTGACACCCAAGCCACCAGAATAAATTCAGAAATTGGGTTACACAGTCCATGATGTCTGACTAAAACAGGAATGAGGAAAAAATGTCTGTTAATAAAAGCCACTGGTCATAGGTGTGGACAGCAAATGCACACCTATGTGTGTAGTGATTGAATCACTTGAAGAAACAAGTGATTGAGATGATGAAAAATTAAAGTACTGGTCCTGATCTTTACATATTTAAACTTGGGCTAATTCACTGACAAGCAGAGACAAGTTACACAGGTAATTTATTGTTGCATGGCTTTTGCTGAGCTGAGCTATTTATAAAAATAAATAAAAAGGAATGCATCTTTTTTAGCTATTTCTCTTCAGTAAGGAGAAAATTCCAGCACAGATGAGATCCCCTAATTCTGCTTGAAAGCAAAATAAACTGCTATTTTGCACCAGGATGTCCATGCATGTATTTATCTTCTGAGAAGCAAAGGGTACAATAATTCATTCAATCAACTCAGCCGTTTCCATTTGCACTTTCTGGAGCCTGTTATACACAGAAGACTTCCAATGTCAAAGGGCATCGCTTCCAGTGTCCTGTTCTAGTCTGAAATGTCAAAACGCCTAAAATATTAATTGGTCTAAGGTCCATCCAGTGGAACTTACTTAGTCAGCCCCATCTCCATCCAGAAAAAAAAAAAAAATCTGCATTTCAGACTCCAAACAAAGCATGGAGCCAAATTTGTAGTTTTGCAGTGCTTTACCTGATACAGTTTCAGAATCATCAAATTCCAGTAGAAGATTTTTTTTTTCCAAATAAGTATATGTATGTGGTTAGATAGAAATCAGATGTCTTAGAAAAATTAACTCTTTCCTTCAAGAAAGGCTCAGATTAACAAATATTACAACTTGAAAGGTAATGTGGTTTTATCACAGTGTTTTAAAAGTTTTATGATATTTTAATTATATATTTAAGTCTCACAGTACTCATTAAGGCAACTTCTAAATCTAGAAATTAATAGAAATCCACAGAATTCTGTGTGAAAAAAAATGAGTAAAGGTTTCAGGATTTGAAAATCATTCCATAAAACTGAAACACCTTTGACAAGATTCTATACAGGCAATCCCAAATAATATATTTATCATCAATCAGAAACATCTAATTTTGTTGTTATACAATCTGATGCATTATTCATGAACCTGAGGTACTCAACAAGTCAGTAGGCCTTGCCAAAAAAATAAAAAACTTTTTATTGGGTCTTCCTATTTAAAAAATTTTATTTGAAATCTTTGTTTTCTCTGCAATTCCCACTCCTGGGGCTTTAATGCAGAAACAAAAAATCCGTAACTACTTCCAACTAATTATCTGGTGGCATGCATTCATATGATACTAATCAGAATCCTATCACCCAGCCCGTTATCACACTTTGGAGCCTTTTCCTTCTGTGTGGCAACCTGTGTGGCAACAAGACCATTTTCTAGTATATATGCAAGATATAACTGCTGTAATAATTATGACAAGTGAAAAAGCTCTCACTAATGAAGGCCTCTGAAGACCCCACCTCTTCCTATGTACCTCTAAAGAGTGTCTGGACACCTGGCTCAACGCTTGGGATTGTAGTACCTAGATATATAGGAATATGTTACTGTGATGCTGAACATTATGGTGCTTGTAGTTCCTTTTTAGTTTAGTACTATTTTTTACTAGGCGTCTGTGAAGATCTTGGATTTTCTTAGCACTTGTACTAGCCAATTTTATATAGCTCTTTTCCTGGTTTCGGCAGGGACAGAGTTGGTTTCCTTCCTGGTAGCTGGTGCAGTGCTGTGTTTTGGATTTGGGGTGAGAATGGTGTTGATAGCACACTGATGTTTTGGTTGTTGCTGGGTAGCGTTTACATTAGTCAAGGACTTTCCAGCTTACCATGTTCTACGGACTGAGAAGGCTGGAGGGGCACAAGAAGCTGGGAGGGGGCACAGCCAGGACAGCTGACCCAAACTGCCCAAAGGGATATTCCATACCATGTGACGTCATGCTCAGTATATAAAGCTGGGGGAAGAAGAAGGAAGAGGGGGACGTTTGGAGTGATGGTGTTTGTCTTCCCAAGCAACGGTTACGCGTGATGGAGCCCTGCTTTCCTGGAGATGGCTGAACACCCGCCTGCCGATGGGAAGTAGTGAATGAATTCCTGGTTTTGCTTTGCTTGCGTGCGCGGCTTTTGCTTTACTTATGAAACTGTCTTTATCTCAACCCACGAGTTTTCTCACTTTTACCCTTCTGATTCTCTCCCCCGTCCCACTGGGGGGGAGTGGGCGAGCAGCTGTGTGGTGCTCAGTTGCCAACTGAGGTTAAACAACAAAAGGTCTGAAAATAAAGCTGTCAAAGAAGGCATGAAAACGTGCTTATTTACAAATACCTCAACTGGAACAAGCTCATTATTTTCCAATTTTTTCTCCATTTGGAAAAATACAATTATGGAAATATTTTCAATTCTCTACTTGTAACAATAGGTGGCAGTAATGGTATCTACATTTGTCTGAATGGCCAGTGGTCTTTGGAAATACTGTATTTGTCAATTTTAGCTTAGAGAAATAGTTGTAGTAGATATTGTTATCCCAGTTTGAAGAAAATGACCTTTTTAAAAACAGGAATCTTATGCTAAGCCTTTCACATTTCTGGGTATATATAGACAGATAATAGTCGTCTTTGGCTAGGTTCAGCTCCTGAATTTGCATAGATGCTAAATTAAAGTAAAAATATTAAATACAGAATATTTCATTACATTGTTCTTCCTAAAGATCCAGTATGACTTTATCACAGAGGTAATTATATACTGCAATAGCCAGAAAAATAAGTGAAGATTCTTACATGCTATAAAACCTAGAAAGATTTGTCCAAAGGAGAACATGAACCTGTACTTTGCCTCCTCTGTGTTGCATTGCATAATGTCTCAGATACTGGGATTGGAAAGTACCACTGTGGCCATATAAACTGAGCTTTTACATAACAAAGCCCAGACTAGGTTATCCAGGATTCCTATTCCGGACACAGTGGTTCTTTTCCAAGTGAACATTAACCAACACAAAGAACTTACAGGCAATCTGATGGTTAGTTTTCATCTTGCCTGAAGGACTCAAAATAATGACAAATGTGCCACTTCCTTTGCTAAAGCTGCTTTCTAGAGCTAACACTAGACATGACTATACCCCTTGGACTTTCGTGTAGCTCTGAGGGGAACCTTGAACAACTATCAACACTGTGATGATGCTGAAACGTCACCACATTTCAAATAAAAAGACTTTTCAGCCAAATGCTTCTCCAGATCACATGGAGGAGTCATGCAGAATCACCTTGTAGCAGTAATTTGTTGATAATCTCACAGCTGACGACTCTAATCTTTTCTGTGTCATAGCGTCAAGTATTGCTGAGACCTTCTGTGCGTACGAGTACAAGGGTCATACCCCTGCATGTGAATCAGCTTTCAAGAACAGGTGACATCTCTGATAACCATGGGAAGTGCACGACTCATTAGATGCTAACCGGAGTGAGGCATTTGGAAAGAATTATCTGGTCCAGCAGGAAAGCATATACAGTGCAATGGTGATGCTTGTTTCTTCAGAGATAACATGTGAGAGCTTTTGGCTAGGAGTAAGGGGGAGAACGTACTCGGCATGTACTCTGCCAGCAATTGCACAAGTATCAATCTCATTCCAGTAAAAGGCATAGGTCCTCTTCCAATTTACACAGGCAGAAATCCATGTGTGAAACTAAATGAGAGAAGAAATTGATGACATTTGTCCTCTGCCTAAAGATAAATTAGGAGAGCATTGTTACTGATAAGCACATTTGGCTTTATCTGTTGTAAAAAGCTAGCATCAAAAGTGTGGTGTTTTGCAATGGCTGAAATTCATATAGCTGCTCCTTTGTTTTTCACTGCATGAAATACAGAATAGACCCATTCAAATGTATCACATCTCCAAGAGTTTGCCTAGCTTATCTGACAAACTCAAAAAGAAAATATACAGAATTCCAAACACACACATGTGCTTAAGTCAGCCACTGTTCATAGTGTATAATTACTGTATAATATCCCTAAAATTTGCTTTAAAAGCCCTACAAACTTCTACACATAATAGTTCATCAGACACCTGTTAGAACAGCAATATACACAATAATAATACCACTTTGCTTAACAACTGTTTCCTTCATCCATACCAAAGTGCAATTAATTACAGCCGATATGACTGGCAATTGAAGTACAGTACAGCATGGTGGACTTCATCTGCAGGCCAAGGAAGATGACAGCAACTTCCAAGGGTTTCAGGTTTTCAGCTAGTGCCTGGGCAGTCATCCCTTCAATGAAGTAGTGAAGCTTCCCATTAAGCACATTTTCTGCTGATCCAAGTTTCAGCAGTACAGTGTAGCGGGGAGAAGGGCTGTAGACCAGCAAGCAGAAAACAACCGTGCGATGCTGTGTTATTCACTCTGATCTGAAACCCCAAATGCTAGCATGACTGTCAGATTCCCCATCACCCTCACCACTGCCATCATCTCCTGCTGGCTCGTGCCCATGACATCAGGACCATAGGTATAAGTATTTGGGCCGTTATTCCTCAAATTGACTGCCTCAGACCCTGTAATATACACTACCAGGACATATCACAGAGAGGAGGCTGAATATGTTCCACAGTCAAGTGAGCTTTGATGTCCTGCATATCCTTCCTCTTCTGGGTGGTTTTATAGATTTGATATATGAAAAAGTGAGCTGCAATAGACCAGGCTGGGAAGTGCAGAGTCTATGCTTGAAAAGAAAATTGTATTTGGTAAATGATTAAAAAACCTACTGCTACTAATGATTAAAAAACTACTACTACTTGAAATGTCAGTAGAAGCTGGCAGGTCTTCTTGTGAAATCCACCAACAGATGGATTAATTCTTTGAAACTGAGGGGCAAATATCTGATTTCATGCTGTATTTGCTCCCTCCAACCAATCTTTGTTTTGAACAGAAATCTCATGATACTTTTCTACCTCCAGCCTCACCTATCCTGGAAAGAAATGTCATAAATTACTTCTAAGAATAACTTCAGATGCTTTTAAGAAGGAACATATACAAAAAAACTCTCTGAGCAATAAATATATGTATTCCTGGAGATTGCTGTTTAAGATAGATGAGACTTGACAGGATATATTTGACACAAACCACAACTCATATTCCAGTACACCACCTTTTTAAGAAGTCTCCCTATTCTAAGAGATGTCAACAACATATTGCTCAGAATAAAACAGCCAAGTATTCCGACTCCTCTTGATGAACCTGGATAAGGAATGAAAGATTGGCAATATTACTTGAGTCTACAGACTGTAGTAGCAACATCCTGGTTAAGATTACTAGGCAAGAATACAGTACTGGTGAAGGTGTATTTAAACTAGGCTCTGTGCAGAGAAACTGCTGTTACAGTAACTACTTGTACTGAAATTATTATAAGAATTATTCTTACTACTTATTCAACTGAAAATAAAGATGAGATTCAGCTCTCAGATTAAGATACTTGGATTAGGTTCTATTGTGAATTAGGCATCTATATTCCCATTTATAGTCAATGGATGTATAAACACAGTCACTGGAGTGTAAAGAGCCATTTAGATGACTAAATGTCTGGTTTTGGATGAGCTGAATAGCTTTTTAGATTCCATTGGCTGTGTTGACTAGGTGTCCACTTGCTTGGACAGCCAACTAAAAAAAAAAAATAGACTCCTACATTTAGATCTTGGTGAACTGTGGAATAAGTTTTTAAAAACATAAGAAATAACTTGCATGCTGTGTGGAATTATGAAAACAACTGGGGATGTTCTCGAATCAAGTTACTGTAATGTGTTATCACAGAAGTGCAGGCAGGTATTTAAGCTTCTTGCAGGAGTCACACTTCTGGCGCTCATTGTCTTGTTTGACATCACCTCACACCACGAAGAACTCAATCCTTCATACATGATAAATTGTGCTATAGTTAAAATAGCTTGCACACTTAAGAATTTTTTTATTTGGTGCCATCAAATAAAACATCCTCCTCATTTGTGGCATGAAAGCCTCTGAGATTCAGTATGGTCTTCTAGCTGGGTGAGGTTAAGAGGGGGATGTCTGAGGAAGGAACCCAGGGGTTCCTCGCTCCCCTCCAGACAGGTGGCCATCACAAGCCCAGTTGTCTGTGGCATCCAGGGAACCTGGAACTACCACACAGAGCTGGTTTTGTATAACTGGAGCCACATTTCATCTCAGGGAGATAAAATCTTGTCTGATGTAAGGAAACTGGTGACCAAGTATTTCTTAGGAGGGAAGAGCAGGCAATGACTGAGCACCACCATTCTTCCCATTAACTAAAGAGTTACACTAGTTTGATGTATATGTTCAGAAATCTAGCCAACTAAGGCTTAATAATTAAATTTCTCAGCTTTAGATCTTATATGCTATTCCTTTTTGACACTGTATCTTCCAAAAGCAAATATTAAACAATAATGATAGGATAAAAGACTGTTGGTTGGAAATGGACATCCTTACTTATATGCTTATAATTCTTAGTTTCAGCAGTAGAGGTACTCTGGGACTCAGGGAAATAAGCTGGTACTTTAATTAGTGTTCAACTCTCTATACATATGTAAGTGCATGCGTCTGCATCAGGGTCCATCTGTAGAGTGTTTCTGTGGCTGAGTAGGTTTGTCGAAGAGTTGAAGGTGCACCATCAGGGGAAAATTCTGCAGCATCTCAAATTAAGAGGCAAGCTGTGAGTCTCTGTAGATTTTAAAGGCAGAACTCTAGATAACTAATACATTTAATTAGCATAAAAGCTGAGAAATGCAGCATTCTGGCAATAGGTTTTCCACTCACCAAGTCTTGCTAAGTGACTATATTAGTAATTGTTATTGATTATTGACAATAGGTCAATTATTGTTTATTTACTAGCATTCAAAATAGACCTCTGACACTCGTTGAGTAGACCTATTGATCTGATATTTTTAAAGAGGACCATGCCTTAATTCTTGTAGCAACTTGAGAGAGCAACATAGCAAATCTAAGACTGCATTTCCCCAAATCAGCATCTTTTCTAGGAATACACAGAGAGATTAATTTTTATGCCAGTGTACTAATTCCTAACTGCAGAACTCTGAGCAAGGTTTTTCACAGCTGGTGAATAAAGCTGACCCCGACAATGACCAAGAGAGACATATTCAAAACCACTCAGCCTTCAGTAGGCCTTACCCCTCTGACCTGGAATTACTGGCATCGACCCCCTATTTCCCCTGTTACTGCACCCCCTGACTTCATGGTGCCTCTCTCCCACGTTCTCCACTCTCTCTGGTCACTCCTGATTTTGACTTGCAGGGGCTGCTTCTCTCCACAGCAGCTTTCCCTTGCCCGCACCTCACACCACACACTGCACTCCCCGGTCTCTTCTTCAGCCTTCCTAGTGCCTCTCTGGACATCTCCGCTGCACTTTTTGCAGGGAGATGATGACCTTTTTCTTCTTGGTACCCTCAAGTCCATCTATCTTACCACCAATTAATTATTTCTTGCTACTGGCTCTCCAAAATGTAGCTGTTCAGCTGGCTGAAAAATCAGCCATGTTCACTGAAGGTCCAAACTGTGAACTCCCGGGCCAGACATTCAGACCTCAGCATAAGACTGTCTGAGCAGTTTGTTTTTCTGACACTCTTAAAAAATTGATACCTTCTGTGCTGTTATTTTTCTTGTAGTGTTTGTTATCATTCATTAAGTCTTTTATCAGTCCAGTTCCATTGCACATCATTTGATGTTGAATGATAACAACTACAGAGAAAGATGAGATTTTAAGCAGTATTGGGTTTTACTGAAAACTAACAAAGTTTGAGGGCTGATTAAAGCCAGAGAAAAATACTGTTTGAACCTCAAAAGGCCTACAATCTGAACTAAACCTGACAGCAGAGTAGAGACAGTATCTGTGTATAGAAAGAGGGCCAAACTCATATTTATCTTCTAAAGTACCTGTGCTCATAATTAAACCCCCAAACCTAAAAAAAAAAAGTGTGAAATGTGCAATAAAAATATCACTGAAATAAACCGTGAAACTAAAACATGATTAGACATAAATATTCACTGTGAAAGGAAAAAAAAGTAAGAGAAGCTCCAGCCTTATATTGTTTTTTTCATTAGACTAGAAAGCCGCTCCTCTGCATTCAGAACAGCACAAAAGTTTCATGTGTATATCAAGATGAACAGATAAATGACTGAATAAAAACTGGTAGCCACTGGAGTGAGGTAATTTCTCATTCTTGTTAGTCTGACTATAAAGATGATTTTGCTCATCAGTGTAAAGAATGACCAAATTCACCAGAATCTAATTTAATAAGTTTTGGTTTATTAAAAGCGTACCATCTACCAAGTGCTGTTCCCACCTTGCAAGGTCCCAGTCTGGCACCATATTTTAAGGTCTTTCCCTGCCGACAGCAGTTCGGCATGTGCAAGAGCACCACAACTGCCACATTGCAGGCTTGCCTTGTCTCCTCTGCTGCAGGAAAGTGCAATTATCCCCACTGGGTCAGTAGGAAATTCCCTGAGGGACAGATGTAAGCCGTACACACACGTGTTGGGAGAAGCGGAGGCTCATCAGTAGGACTGTCTGTCATACAGAATCAAAGCTTTGAGCTGCTGTGCTTTCTCTGTAAAACCCATCCAGGAGAGTTCGGACAGGACTTCACAGAGGATATAGAAATGTTTGAAAATAACCTCGAGGGAATGCCCCGAGGAGCTCTCAAAAAAAGATATAGAGAACAAATGCAAGAGAAAACAAGTCGAGAAGGCAATTTCAGCAGAACAAAACTCATGGTAATCTGTACCTTAATTACAGTCAGTCCCTGCCCACCAGATGATTTGTTTTGAAAGATTAAACACTGTCAGATGATCAGTGTTACAACTCCCACTCTTTCTCATCCCTCCGTGTATCTGCTAAGTCAAAAATTGTACAAAGCAGACCACATCTCACCTGAAATATCAAAGCTGTACTGAAAGCTGCTGAATGCATTTCTAAGGCAAGAAGGAAGCTTGAGTTGCAATATCCTTTAATGAAATGCCCTCTACCACACCATGGACAATCTACTCAATTCCTGAGATAAAAAAGACTATTGCACTCACGAGGAAATAATGTAAATGTGCACTTTTTGCCTTAAGTCTTTGCTATTTTGCTATATATTAAAACAAAACTTACATTGTAAGGAATCTCCAAAGGAATGATAGAATACTCTATGTATGTATTGCTCATCCAAGCTGAAAAAATGTTGCAACCATTAAAGCAGAAGCAGGAGAAAGAAGCAATTCTCCATATGCTGCTATCGGTTTATACTTTGCTCAGCCTGAATTTTACAGTCCTTTTCCATATTCCCTCTCTCCATCTACATACTTTAATCAAAGATTTTAAATTTCTTCACTGACTACAAACAAAAAAATGACTCAAGCACATTGCATGCAAATCTGCCACTTCAGTGGAGAGAATATGCCTGCATACAGTCAGGACGTGAAATTTCCAAGATGAAAACATATCAGAATACTTTTAATATAACATTAACACCAAAGCTTTGGAAAAAAGGATCAATGTTATATCAGAGGGGGTTAGCTCTTGTTCTCTCCCCTATCAATTAAGACTTTACTCCATTGCTAATTTGATCTTGCTGGTCAGAGGAGCTTTCGTTCAGCCTCTCCTCCTCTCCCAGCTGGCATGGGGAGGTCGGGACAGCAGCACTACCCTGGGATGGCAGGTGGGGGGTGGAGGGTCACAAAACCGGGGTAAAACAGGCAGTGCCATATGAGGCAGGCAATTAATACTGTGGGTACTCTTATGCCTCTCTAGAAGGAGTGCCTAATCATTTTAATTACTTATTCAAAATTATTTAAATGTAATTATTAATACTCTTGATTATTATATTTAGAATTACAATGTCAACATGCTATTAATACAGTGGTCTTTGCTAGTATACATAAGTTGGGAGCAGATGCCTATACTAAAATCACTTGAAGCTTTAAAGCAACACCAAGAAATTTGTAACGGATTTCTGTGAAAGAAAGATGGCTCTGATAACACTCACACTGCATTGGCCACAAAGAAACTAGCAATTCTAAAGCAGAAAACTAGCATAAACCAGATCAGATTTGTGGATGGAGACCTGAGATAATCTTGAATATAGAGCTCTGCTTCAATTCTGTCAGCATCTTCAGCTTCAGTGTCTGAATCTCTGAAAATTATTCATGATCAAAATTTCAATACTGAGGAGTGGGGGAAGGAAGGAAACCATTTAATTTCATTATCCCTCAATAGGGTGATAAATTGTGGAGACAAGGGACGTGTAGCTTTTTAATACTTATCATGTGCCCTGAAGACTGCTTGTATGAGTCTTTCTCTTTCTAAAAGGTAGGTTAATGTAAAGGGATTATTAAAGAAAACCAGAAGGAGGGGGAAAAACAGTAACACAGACAGATTGACGGCAGCTGATTTAGGTGGGGGTGCACTCTGCAGAAACTAGAAGCAATTCATAGAAGCAAGTCACAATCCCAGAACAAACATAAGAATGGGCTTTAAGAAAGCCCTCTGGAAGACAGACGTAGATGAAAAAGCCAAACCAACAGTGTACTCCCTGCCACAGTGACTAGAAAGTGGGAAACGCAGAACATTTGGCAAATTGGTGTATAATATCTACATGGAGTTTACATGTTCCCTTTGAGCACACTCCACAGAAAAGTGAGTGCTGAGCCCAGGCATCAGTGGACCTGCTGGCGTCTCCAGGATGCTGGCTATCACACTCACTGCAGCAGCAAGCTCTATGGCAGTGTAATTCCCTAGTAGCTTTTTGTTGCCCATTTTCAAAAAGATTTGTACCTCCAGACATGACAGAGAGTCTGAATTTGCCTGGGTCTCAGTTTCTCTACACAGTCTCCTGTTCCTGTGTACTTAGCCATTAACAGCATGAAGTGCTGCGTCCTTCTGTGGAAATGCTCCAAGGGAGCTGTGTTTTCCGGCAGTGAGGAGTATGGAGCTACAACTAGTAGGAGCAAGTTGGACACGTGTAAGTCCGCAATGCCCTAGTGATGGTATTGTGATTTTAGAGTTTTAGAAAAAACAATATTTTTTTCATGTTTATTTTGTTGGTTGCAGCTAAATGACAGTGAGGTGAGAAAGGATTCAGGAAAACATTTAAATCAGTGTGTAAAAATTAGAATTCAGATAAAATTGTTTGAAATTCTTTCTAGTTACATTATAGAAGAATTAGTAAGAATTAATACATAACTTTTTCTTCTAGATGGATGTTGTACACTCTATGTCTAGATCATATCTGCGCTTGTCTGGGTGTCTGTTTTTAAACAGAGAAACAAGCAATAAGAAAACCAACTACAATCACAGAACTAATTTTTTTTAGTGAAGGACACTTGTTCTTTAGAGCTGTATACAGCACAAACAAACACTTAGGATGGGGTCAATCTAGGTTATCTTTGGCCACTGGAAGTTTGTCACCTAATGCAAGATAGTTGGCCAAACTCAGTCTGCAGTTCAGATCTTCCCTCTCCTAACGTTGACTGGACGCCTAAATCTTAAATGATGTAGGGCTTGTGAGATGACTTTTCCTTGGCTAAACAAAATATTTCACGTAAGCACATTCTTACAATTTTGCAATAATGAGAAGAAGGAGGATGAAAGAAAGGGCCAAGCATCAACTTCATCTACTCACTTGAAAACTGTAAGGAACCGAGCAATCCCCTGCTGACTGCAACAAGGATCCCTCAGCAATGGGGTATAAAAGGAGTGAGGGTGTGGCAGGTGTCTTCTGGTATTTCACATGAGTGATGAAGGGAGAGCACACTATGCCCACAATAAAAGATTATATCAGTGCCAGTGGCAGGACTGGAGCACCCAATGGAGCATCACGCATCTCAGAGTGGTCCCTGTGTCTCTTCCCCAATACAGGCAGTTTTACTTCATTAGTAATCTAGTCTCTGGGTATTGAAATGTCAGCGTGTTTCCAAACCAACTTCATTTATTTGCAGTATGTCATCTGGTACATCAAATAACTTTCTCTTTTACTATTGCCAAACAGAACTAAAATTAATTTGTTCTTGTAGGTAGAGAACTAATTCAAAAGTTGAAAGGCTTGTTCTCTGCATATTCATATCTTGTGATATCTAATTCTTTTTTTAAGGACACAACTGAAATTTAAATACCTTTCGTGCCTAGAATTTGTGAATCACTTTCTTTTTGATCAGTGCTGGTTCATAAACATTCAGCAGGTTTTCTGTGCTTTGTGGTTTGCATAGTGTTTCTTTTTTGGTTGGTTTTGATATGGTTTCTAATTTGCTTCTCTTACATAACTCATTGCTCATTTCCTGCAATTTGTCCTTGGAAATAATGTGGGCTTGCACTTGTTTAAAGAACATAATACAAAGACATGGAGGAGACATGGGAAGGCAAATTAAGAAAATTCAGTGGACAGGCCTCTTGACCTGTCATGATCTTTGGTAGTGCTTATGAATAGTCGTCACATTACGGTTATTTTTTTTCCAATTTCATCTACTTCAGACTCTACTACATTTTCTTCTTCATCTGCACATGCCTAACAGCAAGAAAAAGATTACTGAAATCCATAAGGAACTGTGTCCTTTTAATGTGGCCTGGTAAACATCAGGTTGGCACTATTCTACCTATGACGTCTGTGAGAAACGATAAAGGGCAAATTCTCCATTTTCAAAAAATTTCAAAACCTATTTACTGCTTACATACTAAATGGACAGTGTTATAAAGGGAACATTTTAAAATAGAGTTCGTTCTTTTGGTGTATGGTGTCACAAGTGAGGCTGGGAAGGCCCATTTTTAAGAAGAGTCTAATCATTTAAACCTATTATCTTATTTCACCAGACTGCTGGTGAAATGGAAATGAACAAACAGGAATCTCCTACACCACAGCCCAGCTTAGCAGTGCTGAACAAAGAGTACATCCCGTCTACCTGGTAGCAGCAAGACACTCTTACTCTGCAGTGGATCAGCTGGCAGAGGAAAATGTAATGCTCGATTTGTCACCATTTTCCATTAGCTTTTGCCCACCCTGCACTGCTGCTGAGTAGCTGTTCGGAGCTGGAATAACTCCTGGTGTTACTCTCCACTGGAAGCGGAACTTGTGGGATTGGAAAACAGAGTGGTGATCACAGTAGCCACACAACACAGACCTGCCAAGCTGGACCGATTCCAGTCGTATTGTGCTTCAACGAAAAATTTATATTTATGCTTATGTACACATACACACACAAATGGTTTTGCATTAGAAAAACCCACTGAAATAAAAAAGCCCTGGGCATGCAGATCAAACAGCTAGTCCAGTATCCTAAAATTGTTCTGGAAGGTTACTGCAATTTCCTTTCCAGACATCTGCCTCATCCAGCCTCCTTTCTGAGCAGATGAAAACCAATGGAGCCAAACGATGATGAAAAGTTGTAAGGGCAATGCAGTTAACACTTGCCCCCTTTAGAAAGAGAAAATGTGATTTTATCAGCACGAGCATGTTACTTGGGCAGCAGCTGCAGCACTGCAGGGCCAGCGCTGCTCCAAGCCAAAGCTCTAGCTGCAAGACCATACTGGGAGAGACAACGCGGGAGATGCTGCTAGAACAAGCTGAATGAAAATGGGCAGCCTACTTTGGTGAGGAAGCAGGTGGTTTTATTGAAATGTATGAACAACAACATTTGTGAAAGGGGGAAGTTGAGTTACTCATGGCTGAAATAAGTTTATTCAGCCTTTGATGGGAAAACTTTTGTCCAACACATTATTCACTGGTATTATACAAGCAGTACTTGATGTCCACTAATACAGAATGCCAGATTCTATCCAACATTAGAGAATGAATGAGAGCGTCCATGTGAATTGTCAGAAGCCTTTCTCTGCATACTGGATCCAAGGGTCTATAATAAACACCGGTCATCCAACTTTTAAAGAATTATTTTTTCATTTAAGAAATGTAGATAAAATATTATTACAGCAGGACTGTGAAGAAATAGGGGTTTGTGATGCAGCCATTACCTGTGACCAACAACGTAGAGATATCTCAGTATAAAGTTAGCTGTTGTGTAAGTTAAGTGAAAAGTTTGCCCAGAATAGTCTTCAGATCATAGCTTGAAACTTACAGTTCTTCTTTTTAAAGTGTTAATAATTCTGGCTGAAAATCTATGTAAATGCAAACATTTACAATAGAGCTGCAAGTGAGACACACAGTGCAGCATTCATTATTGTGCCATAATAAATAAAACTACTATTGCAGGATTGTGCATGACAAATATGGATTTATATACATGGATGTGATTAATAAAAATGACAAGTTTTATAAGCACACCAGAACAGTAGTGGGGTTTACACTATTTATGGTTAAAGTTGCCCCTGCAAAAACAATACTTCTATTGCTGAAAAGATTGTCACATTCAAAGTACACAACACTAACCACATCAGCCAATACAGAAGCATTGTATGGTATCTCCAAGGGGAACTGGCATAGCACCGATCTGGGCACTTCTACATATGTTCATACATGCCTGATTTTTCCTGTTCCCTTCATTACCACTTCCTTTTACAGTAAACTCCTGGGGCTGTGGGTTAATCTTGAAAAAAACATTCTGTCATGTTGCTGGATGCAATAGTAATGGAAACCTGAACACATTTCATACACATCTGTAAATATTGAGGAGGAGTTAAGTTCCTGACTCACACATCATATATTCAGCTCTTTATAATACTGCAATTTGAAAATCCACCTACCCAGTCTGATGAATCATTCAACTGTTCTTTCTTTGTAGCACACACAAAATTTAGTAGGGGGCTCTCTCAATGACTCTGTGACTCACTAACCTTTTTTTTTCCCTTTTGCTGCCAGTGTACTGATTAAAAAGTGAAAGATCTAATAGAGTTTTGTAGGTTAGCGTGTGAATGCTGACTGGAAGGACTTGGTCATAATGATATTGCTGAGGTCTGCTACCACAAAGTATAGGCACCAACCAGCTCATTGGTTTAATCTCTGACCGAGATGGTGTGTTTGCAACGGTAAAGTAATCGTTACACATCTCCTCACTGTGCATCATTGCTGGCTCAGCTCCTTAGCCAATTTAAATGAGCGTTGCGCTCTTGACACCAGCCATGCTACAGAGATTTATGGCAGCTGAAGACTGTCCCACAGAGTGCTGTTCCATGTGGCGGCAAGGCAGAGGCAGAATGTGCTGGGACTCTCCTGGCTAAATAACGTGTTCACTGGCATATGGATCATTTGGGATTTTACGGTAATTGGTGGGAATATGAGAGACAAAAGGCTCCTCGTGCCACAGTTGGGTTATTGGGCAGTAAACAGTGAAGTGGGAGAGCCATGCTCAGATCTCAGGTCTGCCAGCTTCAAAATAAACATCTCTTTTATAGCACAGCGGAGTTCTGAACCAGATCCTTTATATCCTAAACAATAATCCTAGCTAACCAGCCAGTGAGACCCGACTCCGTGTGGTTTTGTGAAAACTTTCAGTGCAGAGTGAAAGCAAAAACCAAATCCCAGAACTCGCCCCCAAATGGAGCCAACAACTAGCTCCAGACCCCTACGCCTTCCCCTGCCTTGGTGCAAATTAAAAAGTGTTGAAGTCAGTGGTGTTACTCTATACTACAACCAGTGCAAAAGAGAAAATTAAGTCAAATCAAGTGTTTACTAGTCATGATTAAGTAATACAGAAGAGAACAAAGTGTCTTGCCCAATTTCACAGTTGGACCATGGCAATGCAGATACTGTCACAAAAAGCTATAAACCACCACAATGACTTCAATCCAGTCCTTCATTCTCTCAAGACATCTGCCACCTTTCACAGACTTTTCTGTGAAACACTTTTAAGTTGCAGGCTTGCAGCAAAATACAAATTTTGATTACAAACTGGATTCTCTCGTGAATGTTTTGACAGCCTATTTGCATAACATGTCTCGTCATTAAAATGAGGGTGAGCAAAACGCTCATCAACTTGTTTTTCACCAAGAACATTCCTTAAGGCATAGAAACAAAGGTCAGCCAAAATTCTGAGCCTCACTTTTAAAATATTCACTGAGAAAGGAAAACGTATGCAAAATACATGGAAATGTACTAAAATAATAACAGTGTGCTAAAGATACAAAATTTCAGAAATTGCTTGCAACATTTGTGGGAGTTTTAATTGCAAGCAAAACTACTGTTGCAATGTTTACTTGAATTTTGTCTTGCACAGTTTCAGTAATACAGAACACCCATCTACCACTGCACCTCAGATCAGAGAGATTTTGTACAGACCCTCCCTCTTCAGAAAGTCAGATCATACTTTTCTATTGGTTCTTTATTGCAATATGATGAGGCAGCTCTGGTAGGTGGATGGGATTAAAACTCTCAATTAATATATTTGGAGGAATTTATTTATACTGGACACTGGATGATCTATGGTACAGCTTATTTTAGTTTGGTCTCTGAAACTCACATCCAGCTTCAGTAACACACAAAACTAATTATTTTTGTATTCAGACCACTGTAACTCAGGGAGGAATATCCTGAATGTAGCCAAAAAAGAGTAAAATAGAGGCTCAAGCCCATCATTTTATAATTTCACAGTTGCTGTGTTAACATAAAAAGAGAAGTTATCCCGCTGCTTCAGTTAAATGCCAAATTGTTTAAGGAAAACAAACAAACTCTGATATTTAACACCTTTTTTGGCATGAATGCTATGACTGCCCGCTCTAAGGCAGTAAAAATAATAGATTGTTGTAATCTAAGAAGTGCAAAAGGATGCTCCATCTATCACTGTTTCAATTTATTTCTACTATTTCTCTTATTTTCCCACCTCTCTTCCTCCTTCTGACCTTCATGCAGATTCTGCAAGTAAACAAATTATTCTCAGCCTTTGGTTTTGTGACTTTTCCCTTATGCTGCTGTATGAAGTTGTTGTACTGGATTACAACATTTTTGTCTTCAGGAACACTGGGGCACTGGAGAACTAAAAATAAATTAAAAGCAGCCAGGAGGTTGTTATGGGTCATATTTAGTGTTTAAAGACCATAGTAAGATACATGCATCATCGTATGAGATAAAAACAAGAAAAGGGTAGATTGAGAAGGATATGGAGCTACTGAATGGCTGAGGGCAGAAAGAAAACACTTGAAAAAACCTTTTCAGAGGCAAATTCCACCCATGGATAACAATGAAAACTTTTCAGAGGTTTTGAATAAACAGAACCATGTAATCAGGTATGTGATTAAATTCCTCTGCTATGCCAGAAGAAAGCAGCCCATCCCTCAAATGAAGTTCACTCACCTGTGAATGATGTGGTATCTTTGCAAATAATCCAGGGAAAGTGCCAGCTCACAAATGTACAGCTTAACAGTTCCTTCATTAAAGTGGACGTTCTGCTGCAAATGGTAACGTAGATCGCCTCCGAGTAAGAGATCAACCACCATGAACATGTCTTCTTCATCTTGAAAGGAATACCTGGAAGACAGAGTTACAGCTGAGATCTCAGGGTCAGTGATGCAGCCACAGCTGTGCCCCGGGGTAGCTCTCCATAAGTAGATATGTTCATGGCAAGTCCATGATTTGCTGAAAACTCATACACTGATTTTTCACCTCTCTGGTCCAATCCTGAGACCAGACTTTGATTGTGGTGGGACTCTCTGCATATTCAAGGCAAGCAGAGCTTGAACTGCTGCTGTGCTATTACCTTGTTTTAACCATAGATTAACACCTGACTGTTGATAAAACAGTATTTAAAATACCTTCCAGGTTTTTACATTTTTAAATAACCTTATACTCATTCAGTTGACAAAATGGCTTGCTAAATAGCAATGATAAAACAGAAGGCCTTGAAACACACTTGGTATTCACACACGTACAACTGTAGCTCAGTGCCTATGCAAAGTATCCTGGCAGGATCGAGAGCTGCTGTCCCGGGGGTATTTTCCAGATTCAGTAAATATATGCAATGTCCTATTAGCTGAGCATTTTCTATAGCTTGCAGTGTAGCTCCAAATTCAATAAGAAATAAAACTGTAATTTTACTGCCTAACAATACATGTTTTTTCAGTCTGCAACTTATATCTTATAAAATGACAGTCTTCATGGTTACTGACTGAATTCTTCTGGACCCCTTCCCAGAACTGCCTGTTGAATACTCTGAGGACCAAACTCTGATCTGATTTAAATCCTGTAAATCCAAAGGTGTAGCCAGCCAATGTATAGTGTATATACAGTGCTTGGGCAAGCAGGAATTTCCATGTGTTTCTACTTACCTTGGCTATGCTGCCATTGCTCTGTTTATTTCTGATCTGAGTAAACTGTCAGAAACTCTGTGGTTTTCATTTCTGAATGCAACTGTCGAAGAGACAATATTTTCACTTTCCCAAATGGGGAATGGTGAATACCTTATTTCTAATATGAAGTCACTCTTCTCTTAGAAATTGTTTTGGAATTAATTTTGACGTGAAGTTATATTAGCTTATACCAGTTGTGGATATGAACTGCTGAGAGGTGATCCGCAATGATAGTGCCTCTTCCATCACCTTTTCTCCCATGAGGTGTGTAATATATGTTGGCTACAGATGTGATTCAGTTCTCCTGAACTGTAAAATATATGCTAAGGAAAAGAAAAAGAGTGGGCTTCCAGAAAACCTGTGCCCACCCTCCCCCCAAAGGCAGAAAAGTCTATATTAGATTATTTTAATTGACAGTTACGTTCAGTTTCACTTTCATTCCCAGGCTTGCACTTTCTGAAATGAGGCACTGCTTAGGGGTTGTCACAGATGGTTTGTTTTGAATTTAAATGCTTTTTATTCTTTCCAAACACAGTTCTGAGAAGCGCGTGTCTCTAGGTACTGTGCTCTTCTCTTGCATTTCTGTATGCCTGCCAAATGCCAGGAGGGGAAAGCCATTTTATTTGCATTAAGCTTACTTCTCAGTAAGTCAAATCACTGAAGCAAAATAATAAAGTAGGTGTCACATGGTGTCTGCTCACCTCCAGAGACTCAGAATTTCATAATACACACGTTAAAAAAAAGAAGGCTTCAATTATATTCAAATTACTCTGAATGCTGTGCATTACTGAGCCTGGAGCAATTGCAAAAGGAAAGATTAAATACGTAGGTATGTTTAAGATTTTTTTTTTCTTTTTTGACACTGCTGTTATTTTAAATGAAGTAGTTGTAGCATTGAGCAGATGTAATGAGATGTTATTTTTTCCTTCAGTTATTGCTTGAGTAAAGTGTAGATTTTGTCTGGTTCCTTTTTATATATATAAAAAAAAAGTCCAAAATGAAATGTTACAGATTGAAATCTCTACTTAAATGTATAAAGACTGTATTTCACCAGACCAGTGAAATATTGTGTCTGGTCTGGGACTAAAGAGCTCTTCTGGTGTCTAGAATCATATGATTACATGTCAATAAAAATGGTTCTGATGCACCTCTGGTCTTGAGAAGGAAAATGTCCTGAGTCATTTCTTCAGTGACTCAGTCACCATGAGGCAGAGGGTGAAGGTAGGGTAAAGAGTGACTCCTGTGAACTTGCTTTTAAATTCAACCACTGTTCCCATCTCTGAGAAACTAATGAGTGTGTTTCAAAGTGTACCCATGAATGTTTAGTCTAGATAAAAGAGCCATCAGAACAATCCAGAAATAAATGTGACATCTTGTCCACATCCAGGTGAAGGACAACACTTGATGGAACTGGGTTTTCACTCCAAGCATGTGTTTCTGCTGATGCAGTCTGGTTTCCTGCGCTTGTGAGTAGGGAGTGGTGGTCCTTTGTTGTCTCCCAAGCAAGCTTTTAGTGCATCTGTGAATCGTGAATTATTTAAAACAGAGATCAAAAAGTCAAACTGGAAAAAGCTGGTACTCTATCCCATTTCATTATGTCAGGAAATATTACTCTTTGCATAGAAGAGCATGTCTACAGTCAGGTGCAGAGGGTTATATGTTATTTCTGCCCACACTCTATAACAACATAAGAGCAACCACACTAGGTCAGACTGGACATATATCTAGCTTGGGAGACACCAGGGAGCAGACACTCAGGGAGGAGCAAAGAACAGTGTGGAGATATATAAAGCTTTCATCCAGGACTCAACCAGCTTCCACCCATTCACTGCTCCAGGACTTTTTGGGACTCTGTTTGGCATCTCTGGGAATCCAGGCTGGGATGACAAGAGATGGGTTTTGTTCTGGGACCTGTCAGACCTGTCAGTGAATGATTGGTCTCCTGCTACTACACCTTGCCTTGCAGGTAAATATATTGAGGTAAGTGCAATCCCTACAAACAGAGCTACAAGGCTTTCAGAGATGACTGTACCCCTAGAACAAAATATTTTGAACCCAAACAGACAAAAAAACCCCAAACCTGCAGAGGTTCTGAAGTATGGCTAATGTTTGCGCTCATCAGCCTTCCTGAATCTGTCACAACTGTGAATGAGGCACAGGCCAGTTTTATTTAGACATTGAAGCTAGAATGACACACACTGAGACACAGCTCTTGAGGAGCTCTGTATATCCTCTACGGTCTTCTCCTCTTTCGCTTGGAGCCAGATTTTTCTTTCATTTGTATTGATATATATCTGTGGTAACTCTGCTGATCTTGTCAGAAGAGTTGTTGTATACTGGTGTAGTTAAGATATAAGCTGTATAGGCCAAGTTTGAAAGAACTGATGATGTGGATGGATATGTTCAGTATATCAGCAGACTTTTTCACCCACTTTAAATTATATCGCACCTGACACACATCATTATGCTAATCATACACATATAGCCATGGATAATGGTGTTTTCCCTGCACAGTTGAACCAGTTGGGTCAAACCTCTGTGGATGGCATTTCTCCGACTATCTGGGTCAGACCACACTGCAGTTAAAGGTGCTGCAAACAAGACCATACCAAGTTTTTCTGGAGGGTAAATTATGTGTCTACGACCTAGAGGAGAGCTTGGACAAGGCAAATAGCAGAAGGTCTCTGGAGCTGATGGCCACTCCACTAAGTAGCTCCTGTAGCTACAAATTTTTAAGCTACTGAATGCAGAGCAGGCGTTGCTCCAGGTGCTGCTGTGCAGCTGTGTACTGAACACTGTTGCTCCTGCTCTGCGTTAAGGACTCACAGAACTTGGTGTACCAGTTCCTGACTGTTTTTTTTTGTCATGGCCACAAGAGTCGTGCCATCTGTCTCTCTCCCTTATACAAATCCAATATTCTTTCTTTACACAAGAAATGAAGTATTCCCTTTCAGCTTCTTACTTTTTCAATATTTCAAGAAATAAGTGGTTTTGACTTATTGGTCTAAGAATTGAAATTGACAGCAAGTGAAATATTTGCCACAGGAAAAATGAATCTTTGAAAATATTGCTGCAGGTTGGGGAGAGGCTGGTGGCAAATCAGACGAGTGGAGATTAGTTTTTTGAGTAAGCACTGTAATTTTACTTTTGTAAGTTTGTTATCTGCTCAAATGCAAATGACATACAAAAGGGCTGATTGGTTTTTGAAGTAAAATCAGAGGTTGTTTGGGATTTTTCTGTTAGACAGGTAACTGAGAAATACCTACTGAATGAATTATAGCATTGTGACTGATGTTGAATACTAATAATATATTACTAAATTACTGTAAAAACAAAATTTTAATCCTCCTTGAAATGAAAGAGTAAATGAATTGGAGTAATTTTTTTTTCTTTGTTTCTTTTTTTGTTTGTTTCTTAAGTAGTGTCATGAACCAGATGTAGGAAAACTGTTCTAATTACAGAGCTAGTCTCTGCTTTCTCCTGCTTGAAGAAAACTTTAAATGTATTAGAATCATCTTTCTCCAAATTAAGATAAAATAATAATGCCCCTAGCAACAGTGAATTGGATTTTTATTATCTTCAGACTGGAAGATAAAATACCATTGAACAAAATCTTCCATGGAAACAAATTTAAACAAAGCGCTTTCTGAATAAGTTATATGTTTCCATATTTATATCTGTATATTTGTTTTAATAATATCTATTTTTTTATTTATATCATATTTGTATTTATTATTTGTATCTTTGTCTCTTCACAAAAGCAGTTACAGAAGAATTATTAAGATCATTTTTCCCCTTTGCATTCCTTCATCTTAGATAACTAGGGTAAAAATCCTGCTGGATGAGGCACTCACTATAATACAGAGTTCTTGTTCATACATATTACCTGGGGAAAAGGACATCATGATGGATATTTTATATATGACTAATTTAAGAGTAAAAAACACATTAGAAAAACTTCATCATCAAGTGCAAACCAAACTTCATAAACCTGAGGTCATCAGTTAAAGGAAGATATGCACAGTTCAGACATTCAGATAACACTTCTGCTCTGTACTGAATATGATAAATGATTAAGTCTTGGTAGCTCCTAATTAGAAATTTAGAGAAGGATCTTTTTTCAGTTTTCCCCTGGTAGCATTAAAGGGAAGAGGTAATTTTTTTAGTGACATGAAGCCCCTAGTGACTGTAGATTTTTCCAGTGTAGATGTAGATGTCCCAGAACAGTGCAAAGCAGAGAACTGTAACAGTGCATTGGTTCCTAACTTTGCAGTCAAAATGAGGAATGCCAAGGGCTTGGAAAGAGCTGGCCTTGTGGGTTCCCTCTGTGACCCCTTCTCAATTCCTGTTGCAGAGCTGCTCAACGTTGGTCTGGATTAGCAAAGCCTTGAAGAACCTTTCACAGACAGATCCCAACAGGGAAAATGTCCATAAGCCAATTCAGCTTGTCCAAGAGAAAGCAGGCAGGTAATGGTTTGACCCTCATTAACTGGTCAGACTGGTCTCCTTCAGAGAAATCCTGTGGCTGCATCTGGACTGCCTGGTGCAATCTCATGGAGATGTCTGAGCTAGGTCCAAAGAAACCACCTCACCGAGCCACAAGGTTAGGTGTGGCACTGCGGTGTTGCTCCTTTTGTGAAAGCAGAATTTATTACCTCTGGCAAAGCATAAGGCTGGTCTAGTTAGGCTAGTCTGGCTTCCTGAACCCAGGCTAGCACCCCTGTGCAGTGTTGTGTGAATGTACTGGCTTCTCTGGAAAGAGTCAGCTCCACTTACAATGCTTCGCTGGTGCTGCAGTCTCGAGTGGTCAGATGGGGTTTGAATTACCCAGGTTACCACTAACCCTGTTCATCAAAGAGAATTTCCTCACTGTAGGAAAGATTGTTCAAAAGTAGACTTCAAACTTCACAAAGGAGTGCAAATGTCAGAGCCCCTACCCCAAGTAGGGGCTTCCCAGGGCTTGAAGCTTTGACATTTCCAGGGATCTCCAGATCTCCTAGAGTCTTTATCTCACAACAAAATTTCCAGAAGCAGTAGACTGCCAATGCTATAGCAATCCCCTAGGAAACTATGCCAGTAAGCTTTGGATCCCAAAGGTTGGGGGACCCTTTTTGGAAGGTACAGCAAAGCTGAAAATTGTGACCTTTACTTAAAGACAAGCTTTTGAATGAAGACCTGCTTTCTGCTGGAAAACCAACATGAAGCATCATGTTACCACAGCTGATTCTGCTTCGCTTTCATATAAAGGAAACAAATTTTTACCAGCAAAATAGTTACTGACTTACTCTGTTTTTACATTATGTATAGTTCTACATGACTCCTAATTTGAAGGAGTCATCTTGCTACATTGCTAAATAGAGGAAATCAATGCTGCAGCTGTATTTGCATAACAAAGATGCCCAATGAATATCATGAGCATACTGAGACAAGACTGGTTTTTGCGGAGCTCTTCAGGCTTGTACAAAATAAGAATGCATCGAAACCGCCTCTGGAAAGAGAACAATGGAAAATGCTATTAGAGCCTCTCTAGGAAATATGAGGTGAAAAGGTCAGGGCAGCATACTCACAAGAATAAATAAGGCACAGCAAATGCAGCTGCAGGTGAGGCAGGGTGAAATGGGTATATGGCTGCCCAGCTGCACTGCCCTCTCACCCTTCCAATGCAAGCACTGCTCCGGGGCTTTGCTAATTCTTCTGCTTGTCCTCAAAGCTTTTGAGGGCAGAGAAAAACTCTTCTGTACTCTCTGCATGACACATAGTGTAGAGAAGTCACCAGGTACCTAAGTGCTGATAATATAACATTTACCAAGATTAATGTTCCAAGTAACTAGGATCCCGTATCCAACTGGTTTATAATTTGTACAAGCAGAGCTTATATACAAAGGGATTTATATTTTGCTGGGAAAGAAAATCAGTATTTTATCTTTCCTTTATAAAGCAAAATGTACTGCAAAAGTATAGCATACAGCCTTATTACACTTATTTACCTGAAGGAAGTAAAAAACTGAACAAGAAAAAAAAGATCAATTGGTAGTCTTTATGTAACTTATGACAAGCAGTGTGTAGCAGGTATCACAGTAACTGAAGAAAAATATAGGTCCAAAACTCCCTGGTATAGGTAAGGAGGAATATAATATAGGTATAGTATAGGCTGGTATAGGTATAGGTTATAGTATACTATGGGTGCCAAAAATAGCAACTTTGTTCATTCATACATCAAATAATTACAAACCTGCCTGTGCTGAAAAGGTATGCTGAAAACTATTATACCCACTGTGACTGAGAATAGCAAATACTTATCTTTGAATTATGTATTTCATAAAATGAGATGTTCAAGCTAATCAAACTAATGTCAAGTTTGTGTGTTCTGCCAGCCAAGGACAAGCCTCAAGAGACAAACCCCCAAGATTTATGAACTTCATAAATACAAGTATGCAAGTGCTACGAAGGAATGTTGGAAATGTTCCTTCATAATGTCTGTTTTGCTTACATTTCTATAGATTTCTTTTGTCCTTTTGGAAAATGGATAAGCATTGGTTATTGGGATTTGCAATTTGTGCTTGCAAAATATTTAATAGAAGTCTATTGTTGCAAAGAAATGGAAGTACATTTATTTCCAAACTCAGAAAGACAAGAGTAATTTCTCCAAATGCTGTTAAGAACAAAGGACCATTATTTCCTTTATTTCTTTATAAATATATTAAAATATCTTTCAAGATTATGTAAAAAAAACTTTTGAGAACAGGAAAACTCTTCTATAAAGAATTAAGTTGTTTATGCCTATTTGAAACACCTTCTCAAATTCTATTTAGTTCTGATGTGACCAAAGGGGACAGCTAAGAAAAATGACTAAATAAAAAATAGCCTGAAATGAAGTTGAAAGATGCCAAGAATTTCTGTCTCAACAAAGGTAGTAAGAGACATGTTACAGACTTATTAGCATAGTATATATTCATATAACCAACACCAATTAATATTAGCTCCCAGCCAGCTAAGGCTTGTAAATTAGAGACAGTTTAGTATTCATCCACACATGGAGGAAAAGTCTTTTTCTCACTCCAGAAGGCTGAGGAGATAAGGCCACAAACCCTCTCTGACCTGAGAAACAGCTGCTCATCATCCCCATGTGCACGGCCACAGCATTTGGCTCAGCTCATCATGAGCTATGCAACCATGCAACAGGCAGGCAACAAAGAATGGTAATGAACTAAACATATAAAAGCAAAATGCAAAACAAATAACTGCTGTTTCTTGTTCTACTACGCACTTTGTGTTCACCTCATGAAATAAACATCATTAATGTATTTTTACATGCGTAAACTACAGGTTATTGATCAATGCTGTTTTGAACTGTTCAAGTTCCTTGTGAGTCATGATCATTTGAGATGGTTTGCCTTAAAGCAGCTTCTCTTTTACTCATTCATCTGGCTCTAATCAACCAATGCTTTGCCCCTTCTAAAGGAAGCTTCTTTATTTCTTCCTCTGATTTTGCACATGCTAGCGGAGGATGAGGTCATTTGAGTTGTGGGTTATGGTAATAACTGTGGATATTTTGCTTATCCTTAATCATGGTGTCTTCTCTGGTATAGTAGAGAAACCATGTGATTAAATGTTGGTGGTGATCTACTAAATTAGAAAGAGTTCTTACTGTTTAGACTGTTTTGTGTTCCTTTAGACCGGGGGTGAAGAGCTTACAGCCAGGGTTTGCATATGGCCCATGGTCACATGAGATATACATCATTACATTGTCACTGAGTAGTGTTCGCTGAACATTAAGACAGATGCGCAGAATAATTCTGGATGGAGGGGCTTTCTGGAGGTCAACAAGTCCAACCACCTGCTCCAAGCAGGGCTAATTTCAAACTTAGGTGAGGTTGCCAAGGGCCTTGTCCAGGACAGTTTTGAAAATCTCCAAGGATGGAAACTCCACAGCCTCTCCAAGAAGTGTGTTCCAGCCACTCATTGAGTTTTGAAGAGACTTTTTCCTTATATCCAGTTGGGATTTCTCTTGCTGCACCATGTCACTCTTGTCACTCATCCTTTCAGTGTATATCTCTTTTAAAAAGAGTTTTTCTCCTTTTGTAGACATTGCCATCTTTATGTCATCACCACCACACCCTTGGGTAGTGGAAGACTGCAATTAGTTCCCTTCCTCAGCTCACCAGCATCATGTCCCAGCTCTGCTCTCTAACCCAGGAGCAATGAGACCTCTCTAAATCTTGTAGACAAGGGTTGGATGAACTTATTCCAAGAAAGACCACTGCAGGAGATAGCTTTTGAGACAGTGAGTGACCCTTCACAAACATTTGTTTGAGGCCTAGAAAATTTCAGACAAATAGGATGAATTTTTGGTGCACTATGAATGACTGAAAGTAGAAAAACTACCACGCAGCCACACTGCTAGCAATTACTATGACTCTGACAACATTTTTATTCCCATATATTAAGTGATCCATTTTTCCAAGTCCATCTCTAAAAGTGCTTTCTGATAATTTGCTTTTCAGGAGAAAATTAATTACTTTTCTGGCTCATTTGCTCGTATACTTGTAGACTTAATGACACAGTCTCATGATAAAGTCTGTGTTTTCTCAAATATTATTAGACCAATGATAAAGTAAGACTTGCAAATGAATGCAAAATAGGCTCATGTCTCAGTCTATTTGTTTAGGATTTTTAGCAGACTTGGGTGCAGTATTGTCAAAGCTCATTTTAATTGTTCTGCTATCACAAAAAGCACGGCAGCTTTCACCAAGTTCACTCAGTTTTACTCTCTGAGTCCAAAGTCCGCTTCATTCTTCATCAATTTTTTTTCCAAAAGTTTTATCTTTCATATACATTTTGTTGAGGGGATTAAAGAAAAGTCTCCACTACCTCCTGTTCTATGTATAGCCTTCTTTACAGTAGGTACATCACAATTACACATGAGAGTTCTATTCTGGTTGAGTGAATAAGAGCATATATAGAAGGCACTTCGGATTTGCTGATATTCTCAGCTGAATGCAGTCTCTAAACTCCATTCAGCTGTGTTGGAAATGTGCTGTGACTGGTTATACTCATACTTAGCAAATGTTCGCCAAGTTCTTCATTATCATTTTGTGATATCATCACTGCCAATTTATATCACTTCATATGCACGTGGCACTACAGCAGTAGCAATTATTTTTATAGTGCCAACTAGTCTCTCTTTTCCCTTGCTTGTCTCAAACACATCCAATTTAAGCAAGCAACAGACAGCATATGTGAATTACTCAGGGAAACTGCTCACACAAACAAGTGCCCCACTACAAATGCAGGAAACAGCTCACCAAGAAAAGTAGGTTCTTGGGAAAGAAGTGGACAATGAAAAAGTTCATTGGGAATAGTGGACTGAAAACATGGACCAAATTTGGGATGCAGGTCCAGAGCTCAGTCTTCAACTTCCAAGGCTTAGTATATTTGTGGCTTATGGTCCATCCCGATGAGTAGAAAATCAAGCAAAGGCAGCAGGAAGCTGGCATGGATGAGCAAGGAGATCCTAACTGAACTCAAACAGAAAAAAGAAATGTACAAGAGGTGGAAGTGGGGGCAGGTGACCCAGGAGGAACACAGAGTTGCCGTCTGATCTTGCAGGGATAGGGTTAGGAAAACCAAGGCTGACCTGGAGTTGCGTCTGGCAAGAGATGTGAAGGGCAACAAGAAAGGATTCTACAAGTCAGCAAAAGGAAGAGTAGGGAAAATATGGGTCCATTGCTGAATGGGGCAGGGGAGCTGGTGACAGATGACATGGAAAAGGCCGAGGTGCTCAAGGCTTTCTTCACCTCAATCTCCACTGGTAAGACCAGACTTCAGGAATTCCAGGCCCCAGATGGAAAACCTGGAGCAAGAAAGAACCTAGGTGGAGGAGGATGAGGTTAGGGAGCCCTTAAACACACTGGACATATATAAATCCATGGGGCCTGATGGATTGCATTCATAAATGCTGAGGGAGCTGGCTGATTTCATTTCAAGGCTGCTGCCAAATATCTTTGGAAGGTCATGGCTGTTGGGAGAGGTGGCTGAAGACTAGAGAAAAGCAAATGTCACTCCTATCCTCAAGAAGGGCAAGAACGAAGAGCTGGGGAACTACAGGCTGGTCAGCCTCACTTCAATCCCTAGGAAGGTGATGAAGCAACTAATCCTGGAAACCATTTCCAGACACATGAAGGACAAGAATGTAATTGGGAGTAGTCAGCACAGATTTACAAAGGGGAATCTCCTGAAGTTCAACAAGGTGAAATGTGCATCTGAAGAGGAACAACCCCATGCACCAGTACATACTGGGGCTGGCTGACTGGAAAGCAACTTTGCAGAAAATTTTCCCTGTCAGGAACTTGGGTTCCTGATAAACACCAAGTTGCTTATAAGCCAGCAATGTGCCCTTGCAGCAAAGTAGGCCAACAGCATCCCAAGCTGCATTAAGAGGAGTGTTGCCAGTAGGTCAAGTAAGGTGATCCTCCCTCTCTTCTCAGCACTGGCGAGGCCGCATCTGGAGCACTGCATCCAGTTCTGGGCTTCCCACCACAAGAAAGAGTCCAGTGCAGGGCCACAAAGCTGATAAAAGGACTGGAGCATTCTTCATATGAGAAGAGGCTGGGAGAGCTGGGACTGTTCAGCCTGGAGAAGAGAAGGCTCAGGGGGGATCTCATCAATGTGTATAAATACCTGACGGGCAGGAATCAAGAAAAAGGGAGACAGACTCTTCTCAGTGGGGCCCAGTGACAGGACAAGAGGCAATGGGCACAAATGAATTCACAACATGAATTCCATCTGAACACAAGGAAATACTTCTTCGCTGTGAGGGTTGTCAAACATTAAAACAGGTTGCCCAGAGGGGCTGTGGAGTCTTCATTTGGAGAGATACTAAAATCTCAACTGGGCAACCTGCCTTAGGTGACTCTGCTTGAGCTGGGGGTTTGGATTAGATGAACTCAAGAGGTCACTTCCAAACTAAACAATTCTGTGATTCTGTGATCTTTTCATTACAGCAGCTAACTGATTGGCTCTCTAAACTGGGGCTACATACAATAAAAGGAGTGTTGAAGAACAGAGTTTGAGCAGATATTTGTCTCATGGAGAATTTCCTCTGTTTCCCTTCCCTCTTTCTCACAACCTCATTATCTGAGGTTCACAATACTTCATTTAGTGGAAGATTTAAAAAAAAAAGTAGTTACCAACATTTCTAAATAGAGATAAGCACTAATTACTAAAAAAGGATTATTTCAACTGGACCAAATAACCTAAACTTTCATAGTATTTAACAATAAGGTTTTGCTGGGGCAACAGCAACTATTGGAGAAAGGCTGTTGCAGGTCTGGACTCATACTTTGGTGGAACCCAAAGTTCAGCAGTTAAACTTGTTACAGATTACAACAAATGATCTCCAAACCCTATTTTTAACTTCAAACACTGTTCTGTTTTAGAGACAATTTTATAAGAGTCTTTTTTCAGGTTTATGAAGCAAAGAAACATCAAAGTTGCAGCACTCACCATTAAGCTTCAATCATAATAAAATTTAACCTTCAGCACATGAAAAACTTCACTGAATGAAAAACAAATGAACAGATTTTGGAGTTAAGAATAGGCATAAGTCTTTGCTGTAGTCACTGCAGTAATTGTGTATGTGTATCTATGTGCATGAGACACTCTGCATGGGTTGAGAGGCTTAAAATAGTGCTTTTCTTTTTTATTTATTAAGGCATTAACCAGGTTTTCCTCTGAGCTACATGAAAACCTTCATTTTTTACATGCTTAACTTGCACATGTACACCTTCTGTAGCTAGTTGTCTCACTGGAATTGGACAGATTTCCAATTACACCCTTCCCCCTGCCTTACTTTGCTGTAGACTAAAACCTCTCTGCTACTGCAATGAATGGTTCATCTTCTTTTATTTTTGTTAGAAATACCCAAACACTTTTCAGCTGGTTTTCTGCAGAATGTCCTCCACTCTGATATTATCCCTAGTGAATAAAAGCAGGTACTCAAAAGGTTTCACCCAAGCAGCTCCCCCTATTTTCTGTAAGTAAATGAGTTAATTTAAAACTGTGGTGCGGAAGCATAATGTTTTCAATCACATGTAGATGCCTGCTAACATTTTCCGTGAAACCAAGTGTTCCTCTTAGTATGATGTACACCATTTTTTAATTGTGAACATTTCTAAAATGTTAAAATAAATTAAACAAGTTGGACTGAAACACTGCTCACTCTGTTGAATCTTTACTAGTTTATTTCAGGCTTACCTTCTTAATTGGCATACAAGTTATTTTGCAAGCTTTCCAGGCCCAAAAGATGGAACAAAAATCTGAATAGTAGTGTGAAGAATGTAGTGCAGAGCAAATCAAGCTTATTGTCTCTCTGTCATTTTAACTGAGGACAGATAGCTGTTTTCAGTTTGAACCTTTTTCCCCACAAAAATTTCCTTACAATCAATTCTTCTGGAAGGAACATAACATAGCAATGTGATTTAAGTGATTCCCCAAGCAGCATGAGCATACATGAAACAACTTTTTCTTTTTACTGTTGTTTCTCACCCATACACCAAATCTAAGAGAAACTTTGGAAAACATAGAAATAAAGAGGTTTTGGTTTGCTTTCTAGAACATTACTCATAAATCCAACTGGACAAGAACTCAACAACTTACTAGAATTGAGCTTCTTAGACCTAGTTTTGCCCTGACTACCTTCAGGCATGTTATTAATGTGCTTTGAGTTAGAAGAGTAGTTTCTCTAGGATTGCTGTGTAGTAAGTAGACAGTCCTGATCATAGGTGTGCTAACTGCTCTCTAGAGATTCCCTTTTTTCCCCATTGATTACAGAGGTAGCCCAAGGGCATGGGGCTGATGTCTGAAGTCAGCCGGGAAGAATTCAAGTCCTCTAGAGCTTGTCTTTTCTGTTTTGGGAAATCCCTAATATGATCAGGGCATCACATTCACATGTACATTTTGACTGCTACAGAAGGGTAGATAAATATGACTGACACTGAACATTCTCTGTTCGATAAGATACAAACGCAAAAATAAGATAGCGTTTCTGACTTATGCTGGTCTTACAGGTGCTGAGTTCCTTCCTTTAAATGTGGTGCATATCTTGCTTCTGATCACTTAATTGATTTTACATTTAGCTCCAGGAAAACAGACCTTCATCTATTCACATTAAAAAGAGAGGAAAGGTATTAAGTTGCAAAAGCAATATGTTATAATGCATAATCCAGGAAAAGCAAATAATGAAAACTTCCCTAGTTTTCCATCTCTGTTCCTCAACCCCTTCCGAAGAAGCTTTTGGTTAATGTTCAATTTCATGTAAATGACACATTCTTCTTTAGCAAGAACAAGATTTACTGCAAGGAGACGTGGAAGGATTGAGGGGCCCTTTAGGTTAGGGATCCTTGAAGTGAGAGGAGATACTTTAAGGCAGTTATAAATATAAGAATAATTAAAATTAAATAACCATAGGTACTTTCCCTGTGCTTTTTTTTTTTTTAATCTTTTTACATTGCTGCCTCTAAGTTAATACCAGCATACCAGTGAAACCTAAAGGAAGAAAAGCTGCTCAGAAATCTCTGTTTAACACATCTTACTCATGTGTTACATGTAACACATCTTACACATATAGATAAGCAATTGAGTTGGCACACAAACTGTAGTGATCAGACACACAGTGGGTCACAAAGTAACCTGCACTGGCTCACATCACTGTAAGGATGCAGGCTAGGACATATATATGGCTAGTTCTCAGCTGGCAGCCTTTTAAACTAAATTTATTTGAATACAAGCGGTCAGATAACCAAACCCCAAGATTCTTAGTGTTCTGTTTCATGGCAGCTCTTGTGCCACACTCATCACCACAGAAACTGAGGGGCTTCCATCAGTATTTTGTGTATGTGCCACATGTTCATGTCCCCTCCTTTTCTTAGCATGTGGAGCGGAACACCTTCCCTTAGGAGAACTTTTGGATCTTTTCGTTTTCTGAAATGCACAGCACTGTAAGCGCTATGTTAGAAAAGTTCTACCATGCTCTCAGCAGAAAGAAAAGAGGTTTGATACAGCCCTCAGATCCTGGGGAAGGCTATGTCTCTAAAGAAAACGGGAAAAAACCCTTTTACTGCATTACTTTATCCAAGTTCAGTGTTGTGAATCAGTCAAAGCTCCGTGTAAGCCAGTGCACTGTACGGCAGTCCAGGTATTAGGATAGCAGCTGGGAGAATGGCAGCCGCTCCCAGGTTAGGCCTTCCTCACGCTGTCCTCCAGGCAGAGCACCTGGCACAAATATACCTGACGGAGAGCCTGGTTTCTTGGGCCTGCCTGCCCAAGAATGGGATTTTATGATCTCATTACATGAAAACAATAATGAACTTAATTCTGCTTGTTTTCTCTTTGTTTAAATTCTCTGGGACCTATTGTCAATGATTCACTGTTCTTTATTTATTGTAACTGCCACCAAAGAGTAATATTTTTGTCATGGCAGAATTTTGAGTATGAATAATCAGATCTTACTGCCACTCCTAGATTCAGCATCTTGTTTTCCCAATTCCAATTATAGTCACAATAAATGTTAAGATTTATTGTAAAACTGAGATAACTCTTGCCTTCTTAGGTTATAGTTGAGTTTATCAAGTTGATTCAGAGCAATCGCAAAGAAGGAACTTCAGTTGTCAGCTACTATCATTCTATCTCACCCCAGACATTTAAATTTATTCTGCAAAATTGTCTGTCAAGCCTTCAATGTTTACTCTTCTTTTTTAAATTTTAACATGGCAGAGTGATGTTATTTGTGATAACAATGCTTAGCTTAATGGAGGTGCAGGGAGGAGGAGCATGTCAAACTGTCAGAAGTGAGGGAGAGACCCCAATGACAGCAAAGATCACCTTTGAAAGCAACATTGCACTAAGGAGGGATCATTAACTTTAGGGCTGCACCCAGGGCCTTTGTCATCAGGTGTTTTGTCTCCTGATGCAAACAGGAGTGGATATGAAGGAATAATACTGAAAGCACACATACTTCCTCACATGTACTACTTCTCAGCTTCCACATATATGGCTTCTTGAATCACTATTTCTATATTAAGAATACAACACGATACAGCAGATATTAATAGTATACAGTGACTGTCAATGACTTACTGGTGTCTTTCAGGAAGACTTCCCTGTCTGCATGTCCTGCACCACTACAGGCCTCCTGCCAGAGATAGGTTGTGTTATTGGTCAGGAAGATTTTTAGTTTTGGGCCCCTCACTACAAGAAGGATGTTGAGATGTTGGAGCGTGTCCAGAGAAGGGCAACGAGGCTGGTGAGGGGTCTGGAGAACAAGTCTTATGAGGAGCAGCTGAGGGAGCTGGGGTTGTTTAGCCTGGAGAAAAGGAGGCTGAGGGGAGACCTCATCGCTCTCTACAACTACCTGAAAGGAGGTTGTAGCGAGGTGGGTGTCGGTCTCTTCTCCCAAGTAACTGGCGAAAGGACGAGAGGAAATGGCCTCAAGTTGCGCCAGGGGAGGTTTAGATTGGATGTAAGGAAAAATTTCTTTACTGAAAGAGTAGTTAAACATTGGACATGGTTTAGTAGGCATGGTGGTGTTGGGTTGACGGTTGGACTCGATGATCTTGGAGGTCTCTTCCAACCTTAATGATTCTATGATTCTATGATTCTATGATTCTAAGATGAGACAGGGACTAAGTTGGATGCAATTCTTGTGGATGCCCAAATCTACAGCTGAAGACCTACAGTCCTTTCTCTATCTATATTGCTGAGCTAATGGCTGAACAGTTGCTTTTTCCAGTGGCTCAGCAGGACAGGATCCAGTGCTGCTTCCTTTCCTGACCTGTCCTGCCTCAGCACACGTATGGCCTGATCTTACCCTGAATCTCTCTCAATCTGCTTCTTTATAAAGAAAATAGGAAGGGGAAGGAAATTTAAGCAACAGTGCTTAAAAATTTGGTTCACTGATGCTCAAAACTTGCATGGAAATCCCAGGTTTTTATCCTTTTTTTTTCTTTTTAACCTGTGCCCAAGCACTACAAAAGCTAGTAGAAATACTACCACAGAGTACAAGAGTTTTTTCACTTAAAATGATAATAATTAATATTATTATTAATATTATTATTAATATTATTATTAATATTATTATAAACTGTTCTTATAAAGTCAGGATACAAGGAGAGAAGTGGAAAGGGTTTCTGGGGTTATAGTGACCCAAGTATTTCCTTTGGGTATTTCCTGAAGAAAACTTGCAGCAGGAGCTTCTGACTTTCCACACTGTTACAGAGCTTGTTCCTGTGGGGTGCAGGAGAGGCACCAGCCTGCTGATGTGACAGCTTCAGAGCTGGGCAGTCCAGACACCAAGTTGAGCGTAGATCTTCTGGCTCAGGCAATCCAGCAGTCTGCCTATGGGGGAAGGAGGCAGAAGCCCAGCCTGGGAGCCTTTTCTTCTTCACAACCCACTAGCAAAGGAGTCCAGAGTCTGGCTGTCTAACAGTCCTCCAGGCAAGATGAGAAGGGGGAAGTTTCCAAAAAATTTTGTCTCAATTGACACGTCTTCACAACATTTGATTCACTGTAATTAAGGTTTTCCTCACAGAAAATAGTTCCCCTGGAAAAATTTCATCCAGCTCCAATAACAGCAAATTTATCTTACTGCACACTAAGAGAAAATCATTATAAGCTGTCCCCACAAGTTGTATTTTTCTTAATTTTTAAGTAATAATTGCAGTGGATCTGACTCTTGGTGCTAAGGCTGGCAGCTGTAGCTAAATTGGACGGGACAATGGAAACAGTATATTCCTTTAATAAGCTAGTATGAGACTGAAAAACATTTTGGGTTGGGACTGGGACCGAGAAAGAAACACCGCTTTGTTGTACACATTAACCAAAGCTTCTAACAGAGGCTGATGGCAATTTACGCACTATAGTAAATGAGAGCAGAAAGATACTTTTAGCATGCAAACATGTAGACTGAAGCTGTAAATTTATCCTCTGACAGAAAGAGGCAAATAGCTGCAGAAATCGTCCTTTGTGAATGCATGTGTTAACTATGGTCTTGAGTACAGATTCAGAAATAGAATGAAAGCAGTCAAGAAAGCTGAAATTCTGAGAATGAAGCTGGGTAACAGCCTAAATACAAGACTAGCAAGGACAAAATCTTCATTTCTTTCTTAGTCTCACTTTGTTCTGTAATTCTTAGGCTACATCTTTAAATAGGCATCTAAACAATCACAAAATTGTTTGTATCTATAGGTTCATTCATCTGTGTGTAAGTATGGAGTCACCTATATACATCCCTGAGCATTAAAGCAGTGGGATAAATCTCTCTGTCATCTCTCCTCTCTTCGTAACGATGACAATATTTAGCAGCCTCACAGACCTGTAGCGAGGAGGAAACGATGAGTGCAGACCATCCTACACATCCTATCGAGACTGTCAGCCTAGTGTCCTGGTTTCTGATTCTGCCTCAGGAAAGTAAATTTTTAATGCAGGCTGTAGGTGTGGCTGCTTTGCAAAACAGAAATGAAAAGGAAGAAAGGAAGAGGTGGCTTTGTAACCATGAGCAAGGCAAACACTGGCCTTCTGTCACTGCTCTGCTTTTTGTCAACAGTATCCCATTTTAACATGAGCACAGCTCTTCTGCTATGCAGGATTTTTGCAGTCTAGCTTCCTAGCGGAAGAGCAATCAGTCAGCAGTGGTTTGTGATGGAAGTCTGTTTCAAATGGGTATTTATGAGGAAACCAATCTCAAATTCCTTGACTTTACCCACCAGCTTATTACACAGAAGGGGTAGAACAAATGGCACTTGCACCACCAGGTGATACCTGTTTCACTTCTGAAAAAAAGACTCCACTTGCCAACATGCAGGAGAGCAGTCTGGGCTGTGACACCGCCCAGCTGGGTTTTACACACCCAGCCTGCAGAGTCCAAATCATCTCGTCCCGTCTTTTCCCTGCTGGCGTTAACACGAGTCCTGAGATCCCCACCCCAGGGCTCTCTTTGTAGAGATTTATATCGTGCTATTCGGTACTAAAGCATTGCCCTTCCATTTTGGCTCTGCACCAAATCATGTCCACCCAAATTGCTTTTCTGTGAACCATCTCTGACTTAATCACTGAGCAGTGGCTTGACTATTTGCATTAGTTCATATAGAAAAGCAGATCCAAACCGGAATCTTCAAAGCAAGTCTTCTCACCTGCTGGGAGGCAGGTCTTTCAAAAAGAAGCCCAATACTTTTTGAATATAACTGACTGGCATTTTGTTACTTATAAAAGGAGGAAAGAATATCAGTATTTAATCAGAAAAGTTCAAAAGTGATCACATCTGTAATGTGACATTTATAATGTGGCACATGTGATGACGGTCTGTGCTCAGAAAGATAAGGGCAGAGCATGAGAGAAAAATTCACCTCAAATGAATCATCAAAGGAGTAGTATTAAGAATAAAAGTGGGCTAATAGAATTATTTTCCCAAATGCCAGACTGTAAATCACCTTATCTCACAGCTTCAAGGCTTCTGTCACAATACGGAAGAAAAAAAATTAATTATAAAAATATGTACTGCATTCACATCCACTGCACAAAACTCCACAGAACTCAATAAAAACAATCAAAGTAATTACTACAGAGGTAAAAAAGTACCTTTAAAAGATCTATTTAAAGACCTATAAGGAATGATGAACCGTTTTCTTTCTTTGCCGCTATTATAACTAGCTTGCTTTGTTATTGGCATTGCTGATGCACCAGTTCTCAAAAAGATGATCCAGTGGGAACAGGAAAGGAAACAGAAGAGCATCAGCAATTAGTGAAATGTTAAAAGGGTAAAAACTGCACAATCAGCTGATGGCAGCATGAGGCCATCAAGGTACCAGCAGTACTGAAGTTTGGTCTACATGCCAATGGCATAAATTCTGTATGAAATGAATATTTAAAAAGTGGGAAGGAAGCCCTTTGAAGCACCAGGGTTTCATCAGGGAGCACACGAAAAGGCCAGTGGACACCTCTACCTAAATATTTCCAGATCAACAGTTTGACAGCTGGGAAAGTTACATTTTCTGTACTTTCTACAGGTCCCCAGCCATCTTCCACATTAGTGGCATAACTAAATTCTGTGTAGCAAATTCTTTCCATTGGTGGTCGGCTCACAAATTTGTCACACCTGTTGACATGTGTGCATTTGATTTTTTCAAATATTCTGAGATATGCACTTCCCCCCTAGCTATAGTAAGTCTTTTTCTTATTTTTCTAGTTATCCAGACATAGGATTTTGGGGGCAATATAATAGTGTTTTAGACAGTTAGCAATTTCAGTTCTCTTACTACTGGATTAGTCTTCTTTTCTGGCATTTCCTTGTACTGTGAAACAAGAAAGTTATCAAAATACATTTAGACAAGTGATAAGTACTCAATTCTGCTTTTTATGACTTTGCCTGTATATAATTAATACACTGTATTGGGTATTTATTTGTTTGATTCCTAACAGAGATCTTTTCTTATTGTATTTGACCAGTAATTCACAGGAAGATTTTGGTCTATTTTTGCCCTCTTGTCTCTGGCATTTCAACATAGTGGGTCAAAATCTGAATTTTGTAACTTAGGGGAACTCTGAATGATAAAACTTTCTAGCAGCTGCCATTTCTTCCCTTTTTCATGGTCACATCAGTTACTGTTCCTACAAGTGCCAAAATGAAGCATAGTAAGAAGCAGGAAAAAAAGAGTTAATATTAGCTGAATCTTTATTTCCTGATGTCAAATTAGTGAGAGACATAATTTTTAAAATGCCACATTAAATTCCTAATAAACTGGTTTTGCTAAATCAGCACACTGGTCACTTTTAGTTTAGTACCAAAATTTAAAATACATGAATTTTCCAACCAACTCCTGCTCCAATTGAGAACACCCAGTTTCAGGGATAGTGCCAACTCAGGGAATCAATCCCTCGGTTAAAATAAAACCGAAGTGCTCACAATTCATTAGCACTGATTTTGTCTATTAAACCATCATTGTTGTCACCTTCCCCAGGACAGCAGACCCATTTCTTGTCATGGGAGTTATTGTCCCTCACCAGCTTTTCCTCACAGTTATTGTCACTGCCCAGAAATATGTTCCAGAAACTAATTTTTCATCTCAGACCCTATCCTTCTTTCATTGCTGCTGTCCAGCTGTTCAAGTTCAGCTTACCAACAGCATGTCCTCAAGAAAAGGTACATGTGCAGCCTGCTCCATCCCATCCTGCTGCCTGTTGATATCAGAAGAAAAGCTGCCTGTGTCAATCCACTGCTTGCTTTGTCCTTCTTTTTCTGTGTAGAGTAGTTCCTTCCTGTACGTCAGGATCCACAAGAGACAGCATAAACATACTGAGCTTTTCAAAAGAAAAGATATGAGCTCCCTGCAAAAGCAAATCTTCTTCAGTCATCTTTATGCAGGAAAGGAAGAAATCTTCAATGTCATTATAGAGAAGGAATATCACGTTAATATGAATTAAAGAATTAATAGGTCTCAAGTGCAATACTGATTAGTGACTTCTAATTGCATTCATAGCATCCCCGTGAATTATGTGGGTAACACTCATATCTCCATTCTACCAATACATATTTGAAACAATAAGATAACCTAAAGTTGCTGAGAACTGTTCATATCCTCAGTAGTGGAACCCATTATTAAAAGGTCAGGATTTCCCAGTTCCTATCAGTGGGCACACTCTGCCATAAGAGCTCAGCTCAGCTATAATATCAAATGAAATAAAATGCAGTTCAGTGTCTTGGTGTGTACCATTTGATTATGTAAAATATTCATTCAGTGAATGTAATTGCCTTTCTCTCTAATGGCCGGTTTTAATTAGGGACCAGCTCGTTAGTATGTCATAGGTGCAGTTCTTCCTTAAATACTCTGATAGAAAATTGGGATATTGATATTTCAGGGGATTCAAAAGAAAAGGGGGAAAATTCCATGATCAAAACCTTTAAGTATTAAAGGTTTTGATCTTTAATAATTAAAACCTTTAATACTTGATTTTAATACTTATTGCAGAAAGATTGTCTGAATCTGTGCTATAATGCCATGGTCTTTTAACGTGCGTATTATGGCAAATTTCTAAAAGACTGATGAGATGTAAGAGTCAAGACATTTGGAATTCACTGATGAAAGAAGTGATATGGTAGACAAATGGGTTTGAAAGTCTAACGGAGATTTGTTAGACTTAATAATGAAAACAACGTGCTGCTGCTTTAGCTGAATTGCCAGTTGTTTTAATCAGTAGAATTGATAATTGAATCATGAGTGGTTAACTAAGATAGGCACATGCCTTTAGTTGAACAAACACTTTGTGCTATTTCTTACCACTCAACTCAAGTGTAAGTGATTTCATAGCACAGAAAACACAGTGAGTGTTGTCAAAAAAGAAGAGTTTACTCAGGAAAATTATCCCAAGCCAGTACAAATAAGCAATTAAGACGAGTACTTGGCATGATGACAGCATATACATCATGTTTCGCATAATTTACAGAGAGTCTCTGAAATTTTACAAAAGGTAAAATTTTTGGGTGAGGTGTGTGAGAGTCTGTGTCTGTCAAAGAAACAAACTGTCAGTTCAGCTGTAGACCTTTAACTAAAAGAACAAGTGTTTCAAGTGATCTAAACCACCCATTTTATACATAAACATCTAATCTCTTCAGCCCACCAAAGTCAAAAGTAGGTATTTTGCATACTTTTGGAGAGGAGAAGGGGGAGGCTGAACTTTCCTGCAGTAGAAGTGATCACAAGATCCCATTTTCACATTTAGGAAGGGATAGTAGATGGTTCCACGTTCACTCCCTACTCTTGCTTTCTCTCTCTCAGAAGTAAGTTGTTTGAAACTGCTCAGGGAATTTAACTGTTGAAATAAAATTTAGTCAAAAAGCTTTCAAGGTTAATTTTATTCATTAATCAGCAGCATTTTTCTCCCGTAAGCCCACAGGGATACAGTAGGATTCAGGCAGTAGGGAATACCAACAATATTGATATATCAGAGACACTCACGTGCTCCTGAGCCATGATATTTGAATAAAAATATTGTGAATTTAAAAATAAACAAACATGCTTTTCAGGCTTTTCTTTTTATTCTGTTTTTTTGAAACTTTCAATTCATATATTTGAGTTCTTTGCAGCTACTTGATAGTCACAAACTAAGTGAGTGCTTCAGATGTGAATCGGTTTTCAGCAGTTCCTCAGCTACAGGAACTGATAAATAAATAAAAAAAACACATGGAAAAAATAAACACCATCTTCCAGATTTTCTCAAATACTTCATCAGGGTTCAGTCTTCAGTATTTAATTTTCTCTCCTATGAACGCTCTGATCATTTGGAATTTCTTCTGAAAACTCATGCTACTCAATTATTTATTCCCTTTGGTGAAAAAGTGTTTTGTCCAACATTTTAGCAAATCACTGTCTCTGGGCACTATTGTTTCATTTAAAAAGCATCAGAAGTGTTCCTGAACTATATTTGACTGAAGTGGTTGCTGATTTTATGATTGCAGTTTTTGCAGTCAAGATGTCAAATTTGCTAGCCACCGATTCCTGAAACTCAGCTTCCACTTGACATGGAAAGTGCACGATGAAGCACTGCATATTCTGACTTTGATCTGAACATCTAAGCCCTTAATTTGGAGGGCATATACACATGAATCAAAGAAAGGATATACCCCAGAGTTTTGTACTTAATTTCAGAGTAGCAGAGTTACAGTTGCACTATTATTTTTGAACTTTTCTACTTGACTATGTACTTAATGGAATGAAAGAGAATTATAGCAGGAGGTGGAATGTGGTTCAAGCTCAACTCTGCGTTTTGAATTATGGATGGCTGTGTTATCTTTACATGAAGAGAAAGGCAAAGTAGCAGCTAATAATCTGCAACAGAATCAAAGTACACAAGAAGAGAGAAGTTAATTTACAAGCTTTTCAATTTTTATGGAAGATTGGAAAACAAAACCTAGCAAGCAAGATTACTTTAATTCATATGTTAGAAGAGTACTTTGAAGAGAAAAACAACACATGAAAATACATAAAGGGAGAGCAATGAGGGAGAACAATATCTCAGCAGGGAATTCTTCAGTTATTTGTCAAAACTAGTCAGATAGTGCCACACAAAACAAGTCAACTATTTCCTAACAATTGGAAGATGTTCCCAAACAAAGAATGAAGCACAAGGAGAGTGTTTTTGGGAGAACAATACCACAAGCTTGTTGAACCAGCCATTTTCTATCTGTTTAAATGAACTTCAAATATCTCAGTTTATAAATGAGACACAAAACAGCTTGAGAAGACTCTGGTAGACACAGAGCACATTTGAGCTGATCTTCAGCAAACAGTGCTTACAACCCACATCTCAAGCAGTGATGCTGCGGGTCTCACACTGCAAGTACGCACTAGTATTTCCTCCTCAACTCAGAGAAAATGCTTCTGTTCTTTTCTTTACTGCATTCAGACATGCTCAATATACCACAACTCTTACAGATTCTCTTGAAGAGGAGAGATGAAGAAGAAGATTCTCCTCTTGAAGATTATCCTCTTAGTAGGCTGCTCAGTGCTCAAAAGGGGAAGATGACATGAGTTTTTTGAGGTTTACTCAAAGCCTGCTCTGAACTTTCTGGTGTTTCAAGCAGGTCCAGGACATGGAGCCCATGGAGGAGGCTCCAACATGGAGTCACGGGTGGAGAATTTTAAACAAGAATTTTTTCCTGAAAATAGGACTAAAAGAGAAAAGCTCAAAAATCCCTCTTTCTCAAAAAAACCCCAACCAAACAAAACAAAACCAAAACCAACCAAAACCAAAAAATAAAACAAAACAAAAAAACCCAAAATTAAAAAAGCCCCACTATGCCCTATCTGCTCATGGTGTTACTCTGATATTAGACCTTCCTATGAGAGCCGACATACAAACAAAGGACAAGGTATGAGTTTCTGGCCCAGTGAATACTAGGAGCATTTAAAAATGTGGGCACCTGTGTACAGCTGGTAGACAGCATCTGTTTTACATTAATGATTAGGAGAGCAGGTGCTGACTCTTTCTGAAGGAAAGAAGTAAGCCCACACTATGCTAATATGCCAAAAGACCGTTTCTGTACTGGTGCCTTATACAGTCATAAGCTTCATCCATATTCTATCCATTTACAAATGACTTTCCATCAATTCCCCTGGCATGTGGGATCACCCTGGTAGACCCTCCATGCCTAGCCATTTTTCTGAATCTAGTCAATACACAGTGACACCCTTTTAAATGTGAGCCTGGTGCTGCAACATCACTGCTGGCCCATGCTTGAAGCACAATTCAAGCCATACTTATCTAGACTTGAGCTAATATTCAGCAGAAATGACAAACTTTTTCTTACAAGTTCATCAAACAACTAAGGAAGCCATTAAATTCCATGATGAAAGAGTCATCTCCACACACACATGGATGCAAAAGAGCCCAGAGGAACAACGGGACAAGAGAGAACCAAATTGTTCCTTCACCTGGCTGCTCCCAGGGCTGTACCACAGGAGAGCCATCAGCCTCATGGGCTGGACTTGATTCCCATCACCATGCGTCAATGGAAGGTGCTCTCCAGATGACCTTTCAGACTGAACAGGGGAGTTAATGCCCAGTGGCATGAGATGCAGGGAAGGGGAGCAGGATAAGCAACCTGGAAGCTGGTTATTGAGGGGGCCATAAGTCTGCGCTGAACATCTCTCTGAGTGAGACAACAGGAGGAGCTGCATAATGGAGGGACCAGGAGTTCCCAGACAACTGCCAGGGAGACTGTGGGATCTGTGGGACAACCAAAAGAGCTGTTTGCATATGTCTGTGTCTCTGTGCTCAAGGCAGCTGGAGACAAAGGAATCCAGGACCCAGTAGCTGGGTCAACTAAGAAGTACATTAGACTACCCTGCTACTAGGTTGTCTAAGGGCACTTGCTGCAGGGATCCATAGCATGTGTGTGCACATACACACACTGCTGTGCGCAAGGGTGAGGGTCAGTATCAGTAAGCAGAGTGGGACTGTGAACCTCAGGGGTTCATACATCCAGGTGCCAGCAGAGGTGAGGCTGGGATGCAGGGGCAATTACTAGGTAGACCACTCAAGTCTAAGTCCAACTTCTAAAGGGATCCACACTGTCTATACTCATATATATGTATTTCCCGGTAATGGACCTTCATGCTGGATAAGGCCATTGGTGGTGTTTGTGAGTGTTGTTTTCTCTCTGTGTCAATCTGCGTGGCTGGACATGTGTATATGTATGTAGGTGTTGTAGAGCGTGTTTATGTGTGTGCCTGTTGGGAATACATGTTCCGCCTTACTGCTGGTGAGACCTGGAGGCATGGAGTTCTATTGGACTACTAGATTTGGCAACCAATAACAGAAACAGTGATATTTCACCTTCACAGCAGAGAAATTACACCAGCAACAGAAAGATTTTGCAACAGCCTTCTTTTAAAATTATGTAGTGAAACATGGACACTTCTAGAACCCTAGTTATTTGCATTTTACAGATCTGTTTTTACCAAACCCGTTTGCTGATGTTATTTCAGTGGCAAAATCTGGATAAGAAAAGACATCTTGTCATTTAACTGTTACTTTCCAGACTTTAGCACATATTAATATCATTACAGGTATTCTGCTAATGGGGATGGCATCATGTAAGTAGCCCATTTTATTAATTTTGACCTTTTGCTTTCAATAAATAATTTGCAAATACATTTTGCCCTTGTTCATTGCATTTTTTCATTGTTGATTGGATGGAGTGTTATGTTTTCAGAGTAATTGGTGAACACTGCTAGTGATCATTAAACAGGATTCTTCCTTAGCACAGCAGTAGATGCTGGAACAAAAGATCCAAGTCCAAGACTGGGTTATTGCACCCTTCTAGCTAAGGGGTGCACATGGCCTCCATAAGGAGGGAGAAGAATTTGTGCCAAAGCACTCCTCACAGGAGGGAAAGCTCTCCCTTGGGGCTAAGACTGCTCCTTTCTCCTCCTCTCCCTGCTGCCAGCAAATCTACTTCTGACAGCATTTAACTGGTAATGATGGGCTCTCATGAGAGTCTTCCCTTGAATCAAAGGCATTTGGAACAAAAATCATAAAAGCTTGTGCAAAGTTGAGTCAGAGGATTAGACCCCAAAACACTTATTTGCTCAGACTCAGAAGAGAACTTTGTCCAGCAGGCATGCAAAACACCCTACAGCTAGAAGAAAAAAAAAACCAAACTTATTTCTTTTACCTTTAATTCTGCAGAGGATACTTCTGTTATTCCCTTCACAAAGTGCTAGGAAGATGAACAAAAAATTATCCCTTATTTCAATGAGACACACCATGTGCTCTAAACTACTCTAGCATCTGTTGAGCTGTACAAAGATTAACCAGGATACCCCTGAACAGACATTCCTAATTATGAAAGACCTTACTAGATTGCATCTCAGGAAAGCCCGTAACAGACCTCATTGTTGAGCCAATGAACTGAACATGAAGAAATGGAACTGCATTAGTAAATAGATGGCTGCAGTGATTTTGCCTCTCCCTGCTTTTTTTTTTTTTTTTTTCCACATAACTTCTCTATCTTCTTTGCTCCTCAGTCACTCTCATGGAAAGTCCCTGATGCTAAATTAACTGCTAAGGTGGACCACTGAGAAACTATAAACAAGACAGCCACAGACAGATACTGAGACAGCAGTTCATATAATGTTAGTTGTAAACTTATAAGCAAGAGATCTGTTTTGTGAAAACAGAAGAAACATTATCACCACCAGCTGAAAACTGGCAGGATACGTAGTTGGAACTGATGTGAGCAGTCTTCACTTTGCATTAATAGAGAAGTGAAGTACTGGGTGGTGATCTTACAAATGCATTGACAGCACTCTGGATGCTTGGGGCAGATCAAGGAAAATGAGGGATGGAAATTGAGCTGTGAACTTGAGATGGCAAGTACTTGATGGGGAATTTGAAGAGTTTTATTTCTGCATCGGAACGTGTCATACAACTGGCAAAACTTTTCACTTCTGTTGGCTTCTAGTGGAAGAGACTCTTTTGTCTTACCTGTTTGGTACAAAGACCATGCTTTGCTATATGTGTGAGCTGTACATGAGATTGCAGCTTGTTTTGTAGCTAGGTGGGATCATTAGTAGGGACTAGACTAAAAAAAAAATCTGTTCATGACCAGACTTGTCATTTGCACATTTTATTTCAATCCTAATCATGCAAAACCATTCACTTTCTCAACTCCTGCCAAGTCAGAAATTGTGCTGAAACCAGCTGTTCTGATTTCACTTAACAGATGGCCAAGTCCCCAGTTCCACCAGGACTTTCCCAAGCCAGGGACACCAGGACTGCCACACACCTGAGCTGCTTTTCAGTGGCTGCTGTGTGCTCAGGAAGGCTCAGCCAGACCTTGGGACACCAGCCCCAGGCAATCTGCTTGGCCAAAGCAACAGTCAGTCTGTCCCAGGACCTCCGGGAAGCCTCAGCCCTGAGTCTCCAACAGGAGAGTAGACAACACCCGTACAACCAGGTGCCTCACCAATGATAGATTCACTGGTCCTTACCTCGAGGGCCCCTATTTGTCTGTGAAGACCCAAAGACACAGACTGAGACACAATCAGAGCTGCTAGCAATTTATCAGAAATTCCTAAGTTCCTAAATAATGTAACAGTGAGAAAAATCCAGGGCTTCCTGACTGAAAAGTTTAGATGAGCTAAATCTTCATTATCAGTAGAAGATACGTACTGCGCCTACAGCCAGCACTGACTGTATCTTACACCCACAACTGCTCAGGGCACAGACAATGTTGCTACTTTGCTATTGCTGTTCCCTTCTGTAACATACGTGTGTATCAAACTAGGCAGAGTTAGTAGTGATTGTTTTCTATTGCTGTGCTGTGATCCGCATTTAAAGCAGGACTGAAATTCTACTTTTTCACATTTGATGCCAGATTCAATCAGGCAAACACAACACAATAACTCTTTGTGGTACTCCTGCGTGCCGCATGATGTTTGTGAGACTATTTTTTAATTTTGTGAGAGAGACATTAAAGCATTTCACTTTGTCTCCAAGACAAAATGTTTCCCTACCTCCTAAAGCCCCCAGTCAATAAAAATGGTCAGGCTTCCTATACAAATGCATTCTCACAATGTCTTGGGGATTAAATCTCGGAATTCAATTAATTCTGATTGTGAGCAATCACTTCCCAGATTCATTGCAGTTTAAAGAGCTGTGCAAGAGGAAAACAGAACATCCTAGATGCCCAGCTACTTATTTTCTCCAATACCGTTGCCATAATTCATTACATATGTCCTATTTTATTTTTAGACTATGCACACATCTTAGATTTAAAAATAACCAGTGGGTTATCTCCCCTAGCCTACTGCACAACACAGGTCAGAAGAATTTTATTCAAGCTTTCATATATTGAGTATAATAATCTGTATTTGACTATATAAACTGGCTTCCAGGCATTTAAACAAATTTGGCTCACTCATTAGATGGTATTCATGAAAGAATGCAGAAAGTTCTCCAGTGTGTACAAACAAGCTTAAAATCATTAAAATAGAAGTTCTTGCAAGAAGTTTGCGATATTTGCTTAATCATTAGAAGCATCCTGTTTTGTTTTGTTTCTTATAAAACACCCCCTCTCTTAGAATATCAGTGATATTGGATCCCTGCTACAGGATGTGAAAACTGAACAAAGTAGAGTTCATCCTGCCCTGAAAATGTTCATACCCTTTTTTACAAAAACACAGACCTACTACAAATAAACAAAAACCTAATCCAGATAACCTAAAGCAAAAAGGAGCAAACCCCATGTTTATTCTTGCATTCTGGCTGCCATAAAGAAACAAGAATAGATAATTTTTAATATGTTATTCTCTATCCACCTGGGATTTGTGGATTTCATAGAATCATAGAATAGTTTGGGTTGGAAGGAACCTCTAAAGGTCATCTAGTCCAACCCCCCTGCCGTGGGCAGGGACATCTTCAACTAGATCAGCTTGCTCAGAGCCCCGTCCAACCTGACCTTGAAGGTTTCCAGGGATGGGGCATCCACCACCTCTCTGGGCAGCCTCTTCCAGTGTTTCACCACCCGCAGCATAAAAAATGTCTTCCTTATATCTAGTCTAAATCTACCCCCCTTTAGTTTAAAGCCATTCCCCTTTGTCCTGTTGCAACAGGCAAACTAAAAAGTTTGCCACCATCTTTTTTATAAGCCCCTTTTAAGTACTGATAGGCTGCAATAAGGTCTCCCCGAAGCCTTCTCTTCTCCAGGCTGAACAACCCCAACTCTCTCAGCCTTTCTTCACAGGAGAGCTGTTCCATTCCCCTGATCATTTTCGTGGCCCTCCTCTGGACCTGCTCCAACAGGTCCGTGTCTTTCTTATGCTGAGGGCTCCAGAGCTGGACGCAGTACTCCAGGTGGGGTCTCACCAGAGCAGAGTAGAGGGGCAGAATCCCCTCCCTCGACCTGCTGGCCACACTTCTTTTGATGCAGCCCAGGATACGATTGGCCTTCTGGGCTGTGAGCACACGTTGCTGGCTCATGTCCAGCTTTTCATCCACCAGTACCCCCAAGTCCTTCTCGGCAGGGCTGCTCTCAATCCCTTCATCCCCCAGCTTGTATTGATGCCGGGGGTTGCCCCAACCCAGGTGCAGGACCTTGCACTTGGCCTTGTTAAACCTCAGGAGGCTTGAAGACCTCAAAACAAACTTCTGCTCTATATAGAATGAAACCATAGTTTATATTATGTGATACTCTGAGATCAATACGTATTTTATAGAGAGAAGATAAAAAGCAAAGATTGTTTCAGCCAAATTGGTCTTCCCTGAAGTTAGGCATGTACAGCAAACAACATCAATAGAGAGTTATTCTGGTTGAAGTTAAATTTTCTCCCAAAATCCACTACTGAAACTGCTTTTCATCAGGAAATTTAGACCAATCTGACCAAAGCTGAGTTCTGAAATCAGATATCCTAAGTCTATAATTGAGTAACTAATAAACAACATTCAGAAACCCACTAACTTTCACTGCAATAAAAAGTGCATGCATCAGACTGCATTGCATCAATATAGTTTTCGTATGCTAAAGGTCTGAGTTGAGACTTTATGATCAACCCCTCAACTTTTGAAGCCTAAACAGACATTGGTGAAGTTATCTGTAAGGTTTCACTTTACCCTTCTCTTCCTCCTGTTGCTCCAAAGGACACAAATCTTGAGAAAATGGAAATTAAGGTGAAAAAATTGAAATGACAGTAACAGTAGGAGTTAGTAACGCTGTCCAACTAATTTTTAAACCCAACATCAGAGTAAAATCTCTCAACTCTTACCAAAGTAGTTGCTAAACAAAGGAAATATCAGTGGTAGACAATGATATTTTTCAAATCACTACTGGCTCCCAAGGGAGAGTGGTGGTCTGTGGGGCACATATGTCCGATGAAAATACGACATTCTCAGTCTTTCTTAAAAAAAATTAACTGTGACACCCTCATACCCTGCATAGCAATAACACAGTTCCAGACAAACATCGCCTGAGGAGAGATGTGACAAAATACTAATTAAGGGGCTGCTTAGTTACGACTCCTTCCATTGAAAGCCACATACCCACACATTTTGTGCGGAAGCTTTGACAGCAAATATTACATTTGGGAGAATGATAAACATCCACTTCAACAAGACATTCCATGATTAAACAAGCTTCCCCATTTCTGATTCATTTTGTAAGAAAACATGTGCGAAGTGAATAAAACCATTTAATTTATTCATTACATGGGTCATTAGCTTTTCATTTCTAAAAAGCAAACCTGTCACAGCATTTAGCTAGAATTATAATTGAAATACATATAAAGGGACTTTTGCTCCCCTGTCCTTTATTTTTGTATTTGAATGACTAGCAAATGAACAACAAGCTCCTAGCAGAGGCGTGATTACATTACCTTTTTAGTTTGGTTCAGAACCGTGTCTTGCATCAGAAAGGTTGGACACAAGCCGGGGTTTATTTTGGATGAAAGCAAATTTTAAAATCAATGGTGTCAGGATACAATTTTAAATATAGAAGAAATAAACATGGTCTGTGGAACAACTGAGCAGTATCTCTTCTGAAAAATGGGCTTTCCATCTAATATGTAATCTTAAGATGTTAAAGTCTTTTCTTATTTGAGAATTTGAAGAAAAAGTTGACATCTATGAATTCTGTGAAAAGCTTTGAGAAGCAAACATGAATCATTTTGACTGGTAGTACAACATTTTAAAATTATTTAAGTTCTTTACAACCTGTATATATTATAAACTAGCAAAAATCTGATGAAACATCTGTATTTTATTTTCATTATTTCTCACTGTTTGGGTTGTTGGGGTTTTTTTGACAAAGACAAAGAAATATATCTAGCTTCAAGGAATATACTTAAGTTTTCCAGTAAAAGATTGAAGAAGATGACAAAATTCTGACTCTGTCCAGTAAAAAGAAATTATATTTTTATATAAAATGGCAACCATAAGCATTGCCAATGTGCTACTTTCTCTTCCACAACATTTTGTCATTTACATGGTATCCTATACTTTCTTTTCCCAATAGAGTAGCAGGTGGGTGGGTGTTTGAGAATATTTTGTATTGTATTGTTGGGTTGTGGGTTTTTTTGGATGGAGGTTTAACAGTTTCTAATGAGAGTTTATCCCTTTTTCAAGATCCAAAATTACAGACAAAATAAAATAAGTGGATTCATATCAGTAATTTGTTTCATGGAGAGACATAAATACTGTTCTTTTACCATTACTAAAAAAAGATCTGTTGCGCTAGAAAAAGGGCATTGGACTTACAGTTTCTTAAAGTTAAAAGATTTCTACAGAATAGTGATCCTTTCCTGAGAAGAAACAGAAAATGAGCTAACCTGAAGAATGACTCCCTCTTTAAGATCAAGGACCCATGCATCATGTGGCCAATACTTGATGGCTGAATACCAAAGAGATTCTAGCTCACAGATGTATCACATTATAACCATAATACCATGAATGCAACTAACTTGATCCCAAAATATCTTCTGAGCAATTACTCCAGAAAGGATTGGAAAGGATTAACACATTTGACTGTTGTGACTGCCAGTGCTATGGATATCCATCTGGAGCACAAAACCTTTTAGGGCAGACTTTACAAGAACGGCACAAGCAGTGATGACAAAAGCCTTCCTGTGGGATTCCTGAAACAGGCATCATACCCAGGCCATGTAATGAAAGCAGTATAGCCCCATTCCTCTTATTGTTGCCCTTATATATTTACGGGGTCTTTCAGAAATTAGCCTGACCCACCCAGTTCTACCCAGGTATTTATTCTTATATTATACATTAAACAAATTTTCAATATAGAAACACTTTCTTCACTGAATATGTAATATTTCAGAATATTATATATCCTATTATATAGAATTGTATTATATAGAATACTGTATATTGTATTATTATTTAAAGGTCCCTTCCAACCCAAACTATTCTATGATTCTATGTTTCTATGATTATGTATTCCATTATATAATAATAATATTAATAACAATTTTTAAGTGATACTCTTTTCCAACTTCTAATGGAGTTCAAGGGACCTACAGAAATAATTACTAAATAAACATTAAATTTACTGAAAAGTACAAAAATACCCAAAACAGTAGCATAACAAACAAGTCTTCAAAATCAGGGATTTGAGCATACAAGAAGAAATGAGAGTGTCCCAAAACCAGCATGGTCTTACTAGAGGAAAATGAAGTGTATCATTGCAGTAGCCCTCAGGAAACAGAAATTTTAATATGTCACAGGAGAACACTTTTGACACTTTGGACATGACTCAGTATTATTAGGCTGCTTTAATGCAGCACTGTGTTCTCTGTGAAGCATTAATGCAAGGAAAGAATGACATCTCAGTGTGCAACATTCAAATTAACTTTGACCTAACACTTTATTATTGGAAGGTTTGTCAATGAATTCTTCTCATAAAAATATTACCTAAAGTTTCACTGCCAACTAGTCACCGATCTGAAGATTTTAGAAGGCATCCCACTATAGAATGAAATATACATACTGACAAAGATGCATCTGTTTTAAAAGCCAAGTCTGTTTAGAGTCTGCTGGAGGTAAACCATTTAGACATTTGGATAACTTGTATGCATTTATCATAATCTGTGTTACAGACAGCATAACCCAAAGGACCAAATTTCATTCCCAGAAACACTTGTACAACCTTAAAGACTTCACGCATACAGTGGAATATCAGTAAATCTCGAATCTGAGAAAGTTAATTTGGTCAGTTTATTGGTTATTTTATTCAACCAGGTCTTTCAGATGTTGTTTTCTATTTAAATAGCAAAGAATCCTTACATTTTCCTTTTACAGGCCACAACTCCTCTTACGTTCATGACAGAATAAACTGTTTCACCTCCTGTTTATGTCTATTACAATCACTTAAGTATTCCTGAGACAGCCACAGCACCAGCCTACATGAAAAAAAATCTTCAGAAAGCTTTAGCCATAATAAAACCTGTCCACATTAAAGAAATTAATTTCTGTGAAGCTTTGCTTATAGTACTGACCTTTGCTTTAGTACTGAATGTTTCTATGGATAAGGGCTCTGAGGCTGTAAATCAGCTGCAAATGGACAAAAAAACCCACAGAGATATGTAGCTATCAGAGACTATGTGTTTACTACAAGGCAAGGACAGTCAGAAACAATGGTCCACACACATGCACAGTACCTTGGAGCCAACCATAATAACACCAGGCTGAAACAACCAGTAGCACAGAACAACAGTGATGGATCCTTAAAAATAGATACAATGATCTCTCAGATATTTAAATGTCTTTCCTTGTACCTACATTCAATAAATTCTTTGCTAGCAATAGAACTGGTTATTGACCACACAAAATGTTTTTAGTCAGATAGCCATATTTAGGAAATACGCATAACAGGCTGATATGTGGGTGGCAAGACATTTGCAGCATTGTGAAAGGGAAGTCATATTTCCTGTAGTCCAGAAAATATTGCATTAATAATTACAAATGGATGCAAGAATGGAGGGTATTATTGGTGTTGCTTTTATTTACCTCAAAAGGCCAGTTAACCAGTTGATGTCAACAAGTAGAAAAAAATGTTTTATTGAAAAGGAAGAGTAATAGGAGCAAACAGCTGAAAGAGAAACAAATAAAGATCAGGAAAGAAACAAGGAGGAAGGAGCCGGCAGGGAGAGGGCAGAAAAAGGATGACAAAGAAGGAAGGCAGAAAGTTGTCAGTTCCAGAGCACAAACCAGTTACACTTGGATGACCTGAGGCTCCTCTGAAGACTGCTTCAGGTAATGGCACACAAGAGAGAGGTTTGTACCTTTCACAACTTTCAACTTTATAAATTCCTAGCCAAAAAGTCTCGGGACCTAGTGAAAACAGAGAAAGGCTGGGTGGTGACCGCTACTGATATCATTCTGAGTCAAACCTTTGCTTCCACAGCAAGAAGTTTTAATTACTTTGTAATCAACACCCAAGAGACCAAAAGGAAAAGGAGGAAGAAAACAAGTATAAGGAAAGAGCAGGCTTTTAAACACATAGAAAACCTGTCTCTGTGAGAAGTTATACTTTCAGATTTTGATCTTGAGGAAAGAGAGATTAGAAAGAGTATTCTGAGCTAAGAGCAAAATTAGGGTAGCCTTATTAACTCAGAAAATTACACTGGTATAAATCTGGTGATACAACTCAGGCTTAATGCAAATCTTCTCATCTGTACAACTAGAACACAAAACAAAAAACAAAATATGGTGGTGATAGTAGTAGGAGCAGCTATGTCTGGTACTTTCTTGCCTTTAACCTGCTGTTAAGTGCAAAGAAGGCATGAATGTTGCTAATTGCTGTACAAGTGCTGTCACAACTGAATGAAAGCATTTCACACCCATCCTCTATGGAAATTTATATAGAACTTGAAATAGCAAAGACTTCAGCCAAGAAAAGTCTGTCATATTTAAATGAATTCTGTGCTGTTCACAACTTTAAGTGCAAGACAAACATTACAGTTGTTAAACTGCTAGTAGTAAATTCACTGGATCTTAAGAACCTCTTCCTGAAGTGGAAGAAATTTTCAACTTTGTTGCATATATATGTGCCTTTTAGTGTCGTGGAAACTGAGCTAAATAACCCTTAGGGTGTGTTTTCCTTGCAATACTCTTCAGAATATTGAGGAAAAGTGTAATGTTCCCAGCAAAGAATAGACACCTAGAGGAAAGGCAAATGCCACTGATGCACTGACAGTGCATGTGATAGCACTCACCTATGGACTCCTGAAACCCAGGAAATTCAAGGGTAGGAGAAAGTCTAGGTGAAGGGTAAGTAATAATTATTCTCTCCACAGCCAGCTCCTGATTTTTTATTTACACCAAGGATAAATAATTTTGGCATTACAGATGTATCCTTCACTTTTCTTATATGGATAAGAACTTCAGCTGAAAGGCAAGTATAGCCAGCTTCATCAGACAGACACATGCTTCACTGAAGGAAGGACAGGTACCAGTTCCCTCTACAGCTGGCTATTTATTTCTCTGAAAGATAAAAATTGTTCTGATAACCTGGCTGCTTCTTGTTTAAGCAGAAACAGATCTGGCTGCTGAAAGTGCCACACAGATGCATCTTCACTTCCTCTCTTTCAGCTGCTGTCTATGACTCACCATTAGCAATTTTAATTATAAAAGCCTCCAGTTGTCATTTTTTTATTCTACCATTATTACTTATTACTAAGTACCTAACTCTAATTACTATGAGGTAGTTACTGTTGTTGAATGATGACAGTCCTCTATCTTTGTTTTAAACTATTAGAATCAATGGTTCTGCCTCTAAAGAAGCCACCACCATAAAATATTGATCAAATAATTTTACACACAGTGGTTGGAAGCAGTATAATGCAGATATTTAAGACTAGTAATTAGCAGGAGACTTTTCTGAACACAATGGCATTGAAATCAGTAGTAGATGTCTGAAAGGACAAAGATATAGTTATCTATGGTATGAACTGCAGGGTGCTTACCACTTAATGAGGGTCAAAGCTTTTTATTGCTCTGAACCAGGTCCTTGGAGACTGATTCCAAAATATTTGTTGCATGGTGCCTTAACTACTGTAATACTGAGGAAGGACTTTTCATTTCCAGTTATGTTGCACACCCTTCACTTGTAACCTTTTACTTGCACACCCCAAAGACACTGTGGCAGTGCCTGCACCCCAAGAGAAAGCATTCCAAGTGCCTTTGCCTTCATGGCACTGCATTGCCAGATTCTACAGTGTTGTGTTGTGGATTGGCCTTTTAGCTTTTGGTCTGTAACCCCATACTCTTCACATTCCCCTTGCAGCTTCTAGTTTGTAACTTTACAGCCCCATAGATAACACGGTACATAATCATTTACATACCCTAAAATATTAACTAACAATATGGGATGTACAGAGCTTAGCAGCCAGTCAGCATACAACACATGCACCTGAAGAAGTGTGCTCCAATGGGTGCTCATGTCATCATAAGCAAGAACAACTGACAGGGAGTTTGAAGGAGTCCTGATAAAAGCTATAAAACTCCCACAGAACAGTGTGGGGAAACACCTCTGCACTGGTAAAGGTGCTCATTTGGGGCCCTACCACTTTGCCCAGCTGGCCATTACTGAGTTTTTTCCCCTCTCTCTATTTTTCCTCTCCTTTTCCTTCCCATGCTCCCACCCCCCATGCCCCCACTCTCTCCAGTAACTTTGAAGTCAATGTATGGCATCAGTTATGGACCCTGCTAGTAAAGCTTTGTACATGCAAGTCTATATCAACTCTTTGTGCAACATATTGGTGGTCCTTTGGACATCAGAGTATCCTCTGGAAGAGCTTTGCTATTTCCATTTGTTACGATAGGCTCTTGATTTCAGTGTCTGAGCAAGGTGTTACAGTTGTGCTTTTGAATGCCTCCTAAGTGGCATAAGCCTGAAGCTCAATACTTTTATTGAGAACTACTGACATCCAGGAGATAGCACAAAATGTGTCTATATTAACACTTTAGTTTACACGAGGAGCATACTTCTGAAGTGATTTTCCCCACAGCCTCAGTTACTTTCCAGAACAGTCTGGGAGCCAATTCGTTTTGTAAGGAACTGGAAGATGCTCTTTAGAGATGTACATAGTGCACACCATCAGGGACTCAGTCCACAGGCTCAAACTAGATTTAGTCTGAAGCAAAGCGCTCTGAAATGAACATAGCATGGGTCTTAGAACCTCAGCAACAATTGCTTTACTCTAGAAATGCATTCTTAGAGGGCAAGCACTGTGCTCCTTGCTAATACAGACACAACCTTAAAGAACTTAATAAAATGCAGTCAGATGTTTTAGTTACCTCTCTGCTATTGACTGTTGTTTGCAAAAATTTTTCCTCTTTCTCCAAAAAGGACTGGCATTTACTCTTGTGCTATAGATAAATTAATTTACTTCTTCATGATCACTTTAAATTTCTGTAATAAGGACCAATACATTCTAGTTTGGGTCATCTCAGTTCATTCTCCATCAAAACTGATCTGCACTAATGAGCCTGTGGGTTCTGGAAGACTAACTAAGCTATAGGAAACCAAAACCTTGAATCTTTGACCTCAGTGCTAAAAATATGCTATTCCAGCAGTCTCAAATACTGGAAATTTTTTCCCCTCACATTTTTCTAGGGAAGAGATGCTAGCTTCAGTTGAATTCTTAGTTCAAAAAAAGCTCATCTGCAAAACAACCCACTGCAACTTAGATGAGAGGACAACTTCAAACTCAAAAGACAAGAAAGAACTCTAGCTAGCTAAGTTCTCTCAAGGTCATCAAGGAAAGTTTATGATTACTTGAGTGCAGAAGAATATTTGCATTGCCAGTCTGGGTAGAAAGCTTTGTCTTCCACAGTGAAGAATGTAAAGCATTTGTTAGCCTAAGAATTCAGAAGAGAAAAGACAACTTTACAGCATCTTTTGCCTTGCGACAATACCTTAAAAAAAACAAAACAAAAAACAAAACAAAAAATCCCTCCCCCAAAAAAGCCCCACCTAAAATGGGAGTCTCTCTATATTTTACGCAGACTGAACTAGCCTAGTCCAGTTGTCTAAGGTGGTTTTTCCTGTGAGTTAGTGAGGTGCTTTGATAGGTAGATCTCATGTGGGAAATACAAGTCGGGGTGGTCTACATACTTTGGAAAGCAAAGGAAAAAAGATATATAAAAGCCCCTTTAAAAAAAAAATTAAAAAAAAAAAAGACTGTTTCAGCCTGTAGCCATTTTTTTGGCACAGAATCCTTAGTTTTCCCACCAGAGTTAGACTTCAGCTATGCCCTGATGACTCCATCATATAACTTTTTCCCCCCAACAAACTCAAGAAGCTTCTTTCTTCCTCCAGAAGAGCTCTTATCTCAGCCCTCCCACCTGCCTGCCCCACCAAAGAGGGAGCTGAGGAGGGGATTACAGAAGCCCTCCTTGCCAGCAGCCTCTGCATGGATTAGGAGCTACTGAAGTTACAAGCATGGATACATTCCACATAGCATTTTATGCTGTCCTATTTTCTCTCTTCTTTTTGGCAAACAAGAAGGGAGTTGAGACAAAATAGTCTTTAAGAGATATTTACACCAGTTTATGTCAGAGGCCAAACCAGCATTACTGCAGGGGAACGTACCACTTACTGGAATTATGACTGTTCCTGTTCTTAAGTTATCATAGAACTTCGGTTCTTTCAGGGACAAAGAGCTTCTTCTGCAGAGCACTTAAGATTCTGCTGCTTCCCAACTGTTTGGGCATACTTCTTTCTTTCTGTAGCATATTTACTCTTCATAGTAAATATGCTCCTGGCTTAAATATGAGGCACTCCCATTTCCCTGGGCCCCTGTAGCACTGGTCTCTGCTATACCTTGTCTGACTTGAAAGTTGCTAGAATTGTATTTATTTCTTTACAAAAGCCTCTGCCCCATTCCATGCTCTTTTCTCCCCCCAACGCTTGTGCTTTCTGTGGTAGTTTCACAGATGCACCACACTACCACATCCTTTAGAGCCTCTATGCATATTTGCTGTCAGATCAGTCTCCTGGATCCGGCAGAACAGGATTCCAGATACTCTTTCCATACCCCTTTACAGACAAAAAGTTAACCCATCCTTCATCTCCAAGACTTATTGTATTGGGTTTGCATGGCAGGGTTTTGGGAGCAGAGGGGCTACAGGGGTGGCTTCTATCAGAACCTGCTAGAAGCTTCCCCCAAGTCCGATAGAGCCAATGCCAGCAGGCTCCAAGACAGACCCATTGCTGGCCAAGGCTGAGCCTGTCAGCGATGGTGGTAGCTCCTCTGGGATAACATATTTAAGAAGGGGGAAAAAAAAAACAACCTGTGCAGCAGCAACTGCAGCCAGAGAGATGAGTGAGATCTGTGAGAGAAAGAACTCTGCAGACACCACGGTCAGTGAAGAAGGAGGGGGAGGAGGTGCTCCAGGTGCTGGAGCAGAGATTCCCCTACAGCCCGTGGTAAAGACCATGGTGAGGCAGGCTGTCCCCCTGCAGCCCATGGAGGTTAATGGTGGAGCAGATATCCACCTGCAGCCTGTGGAGGACC
>NW_008825167.1:11225401-11235941 GCF_000699105.1 Pygoscelis adeliae
CCCCTGAGGAGGAAGGAGCGGCAGAGACAACGTGTGATGAACTGACCGCAACCCCCGTTCCCCGTCCCCCCTGCGCCGCTGGGGGGGAGGAGGTAGAGAAAATCGGGAGTGAAGTTGAGCCCAGGAAGAAGGGAGATGTTGAGAGTAGGTGTTTTAGGATTTGGTTTTATTTCTCATTATCCTACTCTGATTTGATTGGTAGTAAATCAAACTAACTTCCCCAAGTCAAGTCTGTTTTGTCCATGACGGTAACTGATGAATGATCCCTCCCTGTCCTTATCTCGACCCACGAGCCTTTCGTAATGTTTTCTCTCCCCTGTCCAGCTGAGGGGATTGAAAGAGCGGCTTTGGTGGGCACCTGGCCTCCAGCCAGGGTCAACCCACCACACTTAATTATTTCCAGAAAGCCCCATTAACATTCTCACTGTCATTATTTCTGCTTTCAGTTTGTCTTGTACTCAGATTATGTCAGCAGTACATAGAGGGAGAGGCAGAATTACTCCAAAATAAACTAAGCCAAAGGGGAGGGTTTTGAGTACCCCCACAAATAATGAACCAGTCTCTAACACACTCCTGTAACTCCTTCTCTTTGAATGCAGGCTGTCACCACTGTAATCAGATTCCTATTCAACCCAGCCATTTTTGTAATGACCTAATTCTCTGATACATCCTGTATCAGGAGGTTCATTCTGGGCTTTCATTTGTGATTCTTTTTACTCTCATCACATCTTTACACGTCAAACCCACTTTCAGAGTTTTCTTTTTCACATAGCTACCTCATCCATACATCCATCCTCAGGCTTTACAAGTGCCTTGTTTTCTTCAGCAGCCAATGCTTTGCTTTCCTAAAATGTTAACAGAAGTAACAGGTGTGCCAGAGCAAACCTTTCTTGTACAAAGTGGACCTTTTTATTGTCAAAGGCAGAATGTAAATAAGTCAATTTTTGCCTGGTATTTTTCCTTAAAGGCAAGTAATAACAGCAACCACTTACTCCAGTCCGCTGTTACTTATTCAATGGAAGTTTATAATGTGCATCCCCATTAAACCTTTCAGCAAGACCATTTATCTCAAGAGTCTTGGACACGAGCTTGTCTTCTCTTCCACTGCAATTGTTTCCAGTGTTTGGTTTCTTTAAAAAAACCCAAAGGAAACAAGCAAGTCCTCCTTCCACTACTCGAACCCCCTCCAGAGTATACATCCTTGTGCTGTTTACTGGTTTTGGTTTTTAAGTTGTGCAGAGTTTTCTACCATTTGCAACGTGATCTCTCCTATATGCAGAAAGGGGTATAAGGTACAAAATCCCATTTCTTATGCATAGCACATTACCAGTTTGGAGGAGCAGGATGAGTGTGTATCTAGGCTTGCTCTCTGTAAGATATACTACAGTCACTTGCTTGAGCCTTCATAGACATCCGTAAGACTACCTCTAGAAGGACTCAGGGTGAGGCTGGGGGTGTTTGGGGAGGGGGTGGAGCACACAACTTTTGTTATCTGATCATCTTCTGCATACCACCAAGAATGGGGTCTTATCAAGTCAGAGACTGTTCAGCCAGCTCTCCCCAGCTGCTGCTAAGTATTTTTCAACTGAACATGCTGAACAGTTGAATTGGGCACTTTTGTCCAGCTTGTCATAAAATGTGACAACCACTCTGCCGGTGTCTGACCCCAACTTTTGTATTTTGAAAGTTCTGTTGCTTCAAATTTCTCTTAGAAAAAGCAGGAACTTCTCTGGCTTGTGCCAATGAGACACAGATGCAATACCTCACGTTTAATTACTTTTGGAGCTATTTTAGGAGACAGACCCTGATGCTGCAGAAAGACAGCTGAAAATAGGAGGAGATATTCTGCGTGTGTGTGTTTCAACAAAATATGTCAGTGCTTTCCATCACACAAAACAGAAACAGCAGTTTAAAGTGGGAGACACTGTTCATACAGTCAGCTGACCATTTTGGAGAAGGCTGCCATATTTTGTAAACCTAAATCAGATCCATTTGACAGCAAGAGAGTATTCAAGCTGAATTTATCCCCTGCCAGCATTTAGGACAATCTACAATGACTTCATATTTTCCCTCTTTACAGTTCTACATGGGGAAGCCTGCAACTACCTTAGATACTTGTCCTACAGGCTAGCATTAATGATTAAGAGCAGTAATACAAATCACATGTTTAAAGAATTTTTTTCTAAACACTTCTTACAGTAAGAAACAAGCTTTTTCTAAAAAAAAGTATGTAAATGTATGTAAACTACATTGTTAGGTGTGCCTAAACTCCTCTCGTTTTTGCCTCTTGAATGAAACAGTGAGCAAATGCAGACTACAATTTTCAGGAGAATCGAGGCCAACATTAGAGAATAAAGATGTTTCTGGATATTCTGATTTTTTCTAGTAGAAGTAAGACATTTAGAAGAAAGAGAAAAATTAGATTTTAGTCAATACGCAGTTTTCTGTTAAATTTTCTGTTAAAACTACTTTCAGCCATCTCTATATATAACTTTATACTATATACTAACTAATATGTAGTTAGGCTACAGCATAACAGCTCCCAGCCTGCTTTTATTACTAATATTACTGCATTAGTTAGGATAAAACCCCTTATTGGATTTGAATAGACTTCTCTATAAATAGTAAAGAGTCAGAATTGCAGATCAGCATCACATAATAGTTTACATTTTTACAGGAGACTGCTGTAAATGAAGAGACAGCAGTATAACATGTGACCAAACACTCAGACAATCTAATTATTTAAATGTACATCGCATTTTTAAGGCTAGTGACCAGAATGCAAATTGTCAGTTTTAGCTATTGGCTTTGACTGATTTGTCTCTCTTTGCTGTCATGGAAACTACATTAAATTAAAGGCAAAGAAACAATGGAACCTAATTAATGTCCCATGCATCTTCTGTACAGCAGAAGTATTGGGCAGTTATTTGTAATGTTATGGAAGCACCGCAACATGCTTTTCAAATGCATAGTTAAAGGATTGCTGCTCAAAAAGTATTGTATTCCTATAAAAATATAAACACATATAAAGAGAAAGAAGAAGTCAGAAGCACAAGATGAATAGAAGAGACTCCTTCCCTCCTCCCTTTCCCCCAGCTCACATATTTTGGAGGGTAGATTTAAAGGAGAAAAGGCCATTTTGAACTGCCCTTTTATTTAGTCCCTGCAGCCTGATAGTTTCTCCATAAAAGCAAGAACCAACCTGGGTTAGAAGTAACAGCCTGTCAGGTTGCTTGAGAGGAGACATCAGGGTGTGGGCACTGGTAGAGGGAGGAAGCATCAAGGTGGTGACGAGAGGATGTTAAATAGAGATGAGAAAGAAGGATCGCTCCTCATTAAACCCTACTTTGTCACCTGCCTTCTTTCACTCATCTGTGTACTGTGATCTCTCTGTACTTTACTTACACAGATCTGATTTTTCCCCAAAGACTCAGTGTTTGAGGAGGTAGGAACCATCACATCTTACCTTTCTAGCTGTCCTTAGAAGAAGACTCTGCAGACACGATGGGAAGCAAGATGCTTTTATGCTCCTGCTGCAGCTTCAGGTTAAAAATTCAATATTCATGGAGAATGTGGAAGAGGGTAGAGGATAGCATGGGTGAAAGTCCTGTAAGTTTAATCGGGACTTTTCTTTTTATTATTTAATCAAGTTCTCCAAGTAAGTAAGACAGGAGATTAAAAGTAATACTTTTTTCCCCCAGGTTAATCAATGGATAGTTATAGGATTTTGTCTTTACCGCTGATTCTAGACTGCAACAAAAAACACCATGTCTGAGGGAAGGAGATGCTTGATGAGAAAGAAGGATCACTCCTCATTAAACCCTACTTTGTCACCTGCCTTCTTTCACTCATCTGTGTACTGTGATCTCTCTGTACTTTACTTACAGATCTGATTTTTCCCCAAAGACTCAGTGTTTGAGGAGGTAGGAACCATCACATCTTACCTTTCTAGCTGTCCTTAGAAGAAGACTCTGCAGACACGATGGTATGCATGATGCTTTTATGCTCCTGCTGCAGCTTCAGGTTAAAAATTCAATATTCATGGAGAATGTGGAAGAGGGTAGAGGATAGCATGGGTGAAAGTCCTGTAAGTTTAATCGGGACTTTTCTTTTTATTATTTAATCAAGTTCTCCAAGTAAGTAAGACAGGAGATTAAAAGTAATACTTTTTTCCCCCAGGTTAATCAATGGATAGTTATAGGATTTTGTCTTTACCGCTGATTCTAGACTGCAACAAAAAACACCATGTCTGAGGGAAGGAGATGCTTGTTGGACACTATCATTTAATTTCACTATAACTATACATCCTCAACTCCTGGGAGTCATGAATGAATAAAACAAAGCATATTCCCAAGGTTAAACTGAATTGCTTCACACATGACTGATTAAACAGGGGAAAAAAGTGTTTAAGCAGGGAGCATATCGATTTCTGCTGATGCACCACCGAACTGGCTGGCCGCACCAGTGATGGGACCCCGGTACCAGCTGCCCCATGCTGTCAGCCTGGCTGGGAGCCTCGGCTACGACTCCTGCCCTTTTCTGTGCACAGGGCTGCAGAACACTGTGCACACCGTTGCTCCCCAACCTGATTGCGTTTGACAGCTCCATTACTCTGAAGCTACTGACGGCACCCTTTGTTTCTTGTGTCCTGTAGCTTAAAACCAGGTTGTGCCTGCAAGGTTGCAGAAGGTGTTGTTCAGCCAGGGTTCCTTGCCCGAACAGAGGCTGGACAACAAGTTTAAGGACCCCATTTTTCTCTTGTCACTGGGAAAGAGCACAGACAACTCAAGAGAGCACAAGAGCCTTGGTGACATGCAAAGTTTTCAGATGTCTCCTGAGTAAGAGAGATAAAAACAAACAAAAATTACTTTCTAGAGTGTGAAATTAAACTGTTCATTAGAACAGTTACAGAATAATGAATATAGGATGTCATTAAAGCAGGCTATACTTGTCAAAGGTTGTGATAACACTAATTAGAGATATTTTTTCATCTGAGCTGGAGTATCAGCCATTGCCACTAATTATGCAGTTAATGTGCATGTGGCATTAGTTGTACTAAATAGACAGCAAAATAAGGAACCACAGGCAACTCAATATTTATTGATGGGGCATCCTGAAGCTGGCATATCAAAACACTATTATAAGTGTCATAAGATAGTCTTGAATTATTTACAGAAAGGAAAAAAAAAGAAGAAATAAAGAAAAAAGAAAGAGGGAGACATTAAAAAATACTTAGTCTATCCAGCCACATTTCAGGAAATAAAGTAAACCATTTTAAAGAGTTCACCAAACATCAACAGCCTTCATACAGCAAAATGGACTGCCAGCCAGACGACTCCAGAGAAGAGTGGGACTGAGAGGAATGGGAGAGGAAACCCAAGAGACTGCATCTGAGCAAGCATTTCTCTGTGCATCACAAGTGAGTGATAGAACTTGGTGAGCAGAAAAAGGCCTAACATGATTGATTAGGAACAGATACAGATGCAGTATGGAGTTGTTTAAGGGCTCAAAGGAAAATTAAATACAAGCTCACTGGCAGAGCAGTACCAACAGAAAAGTTCAATTTCTTCTTCAGCATCGAACTGGGTTAAAGAGTGATAAAAGTAGTGGTTTTTCCCCTGTTACCCTGAATGAATCATGTTGTGCTGTTCAGCTGTCCCAGGCTGCTGAGGTGGCTGTTGGTCACAGAGCTTCTCTGGCAAATTGCTCATCTTAGAGCCTTTTACTTGGGATGTGGAGGAAGAGCTGTTCATTTCTCGATAGCACATGTGCGTGAGGCAGCCACCACACAGCTAGTCCCAAAGACACGCTGCTCTCTAGGACTCTAGATGCTCACAATGTCATTTTCAACGTTTCACTACTTTTTAAAAGCCTGCCTTATCAATCTTTGTATCCTAATGACAGTGCCAGTTTTTCAGTACAGCTGAAATTCTTGTTTCCACTTGAACAAATGCTAGAAAACCCTATGCTTCATTGGTATCATTCTGTAATTTAGTGATCCCAAATATGGATCAGAATCAGACTTCTGTCATTATTTCATAGGAGCCTTGTTAGACACCAGATACCACAAGGCTTTTAGAAAAGTGACAGTACAACTGTAGGTAGCTTGTCTAAGCCCATACTTCACTAAAGACTACTTAAATGCAGGCAGCTAGACCATGGTTGAAGTGGAAGATGTTGCTAACCAGGCTTCCCAGATCTAGTAAAAGTATGCAAGTGTTCACATATGAACCCTGGATCATCCAGTAAAGCTGTTTCAAGAAGTGAAAATTGTACTACCTGTCATTTATATAGGGCTGGTTGTACTAATTGGAAAGAAGCCAGGCTTACACTTCTCTAAGGAATGAAGTACCGTACTACCAAAACTACAGATGTCACCATTTACTAAGTGATGAACAATAATAATGATAGTACCTGAGACCAACATAACATATTTTATCCCTCTCGGATGTTAATATGTTAACTTGTAAATTATATCTCTACATTATTCTACTGCCTTATGAAGCTTAACTCCTAAAATTCCTTTTAAATGTATAAAGCTTCGAATATGCTGTTCTATTTTTATCATATCATTTGATCATTTGTCATTTACTAAATTATTTTCTCTATGATGAAATATTTTGGGTTTTAATATTATCTTCAAATAAAGGATATTTTGCTCAAGGGAGTATTTCAAGTGTTCTAGTTCAAAGTGAACAAAATATTTTGGGTTTTGTTTGTTTGTTTGTTTTAAATGGTTGCAGAGTTTTCAGCTTCCACAGAAAGAACAGCATGCACAGAGGTTTATAGTGCATGCCTCCTCTTCTTTGGAGAGACCTGAGAAACAAAATCTGACTTCCTCTTCTGCTTTCTTTATTTTCAAATAAAGGGAAGTGAAGGAAGTTCAGACCTTGACATATGCACCAATATTGGTTACATTTTCTGATTAGATTAGATTTTGTACCCACTGAAAGTGAAAAATGCCTTCTCCTTTCATCCCACACTTCACAACCCTCACCAGGCTCGTTATCACTTCTGTTTGCATTCTTATTTTCTCCCACCCTTCTCCCAACCCATCTGTTGGTCAGCCTGTGAAAGCTGTGGTCAAGAAGAGTTACTTCTGTTAGTTCCATTTTGCTTGTTGGTTTGCCATCAAGACTCAATCCCACCACCTCAGCTTTTCGCAAGAAAGAATTTATCATCTTGTGCATCCTGGATAAATTCTAGTTTTGGTAGTTAGAGAGAATTTGACAGGCAGAAGTCATTTTCCTCCTGGCCACAACTGTTTTGCAGAGGAATTTAAATAGTCATCTTCATAGCCCATGACCTTTCTTCAGTCAGGACATAGTTTGTAAAAAGTGAAACATCAGTAGAAAAGGAACCTTAAATCCTCCTTTATGTGGCGTGTACTTATGAAACATGAGAGTTAGTCTCTTCTAATGAGAACTTTATACTGCAAAACTGTCATTAATTTAGAAACAAGATACCGTTAATCACTTTCTGAAGTCAGATTCAGCTTCTCACTGCACTTTACAAGTACAATAAATATCATTTTAGTCCAATAAAATGGAATTAAGTGCACACTTATGCTGTAAAAATCTGTAATTGACTTTTAAAATAATAAAAGCTTTGATAAATTTTAATGAACCAAGGCAAAGGGTCCCCTAAGCAGGCAACATTAAAATAATAATGCATTACAGAACTTCTTGCTTTGGTTCAATCCCACTATTTGCCATTTTAAATCCACTCTATTTGATACAATTCTTACAATGCAAAATTTAAATTGCCTTACACTCAAGATTTATATTATTATCAAGATATCTATTATTATTTATTTGTTTACATCTCATATCTATATAGTTAGACTTTTGTCTTCTGTTCTGCCTTTTTGAACATTTGTCAAAAAAAGTCCCCAACTTCTAATATTTGGCAACATGAAAAATAGTCTTGGTATTCTAGCAGAAGTAAAAAGGAAAGATCTGACTTAAAGAGCTAACATATTACCTGAAGTACACAGACATTACTTCAATTATTACTATTTTGATATTCCTTGCTTGTTCCATGGTGGTTTTTTTGGTTTTGTTTTTAATATTTGTGCCCTGACTTTTACATCAACCTGTCATAAATAAAAAGGAATTCATCTATGCGTTTCATCTCTGTTTTGAACTAAAAATATCATTGCTAAAACCTCAGATATATTCTAATGTAAACTACTAGGAATAATTTCCAAGCCATATTACACCACCAATAGTCTCCAAGAATAACTTTAACATTTTTTGACTAGGTGTAGATTTGTAGGATCTGTTCAGTATCAAAGTTTTGCAGTGAAAGAGTTAAGCACTTATTTTTATGCTGTAATGTTCACCTACTTTGCATTCACTCTCTGGATGTCTATGGACAATTTTACAAGTACGTCCAAGACAGTTTTGCAGTCTGATGGCTGTCCCACAGTTGTAGAGCTTTGTTAAAGCGGTGCTGAGCTGCATCTTATACAGTCTACCTTTAGCAGAGCTTTTAGTACAGGCTAATTGCAGTCCCAGTTTCCATAGCATAGGTAAGAATCGCTCATGCCTGCCTGAAAACAGTAGATTTGCAAGACGAACTCATTACTCTGTCACTGATTATGAGAACCACTTTACCTACAGGACCTCGGTTATCAGTTTAATTACACACTCTAGCTATCATGTTTGGCATTCATATCCTTTAAAGCAGAGAATGAAGAAAAAAAGAAAAAAGGAAAAAAAAGGACTGCTTGCCTCAATTGGCAATTGAGGAGTCTGAAGCAATGTCTAAGGACTTTTCTTCTTTCTTTCCCATCTCATTAGGCTGAGAGCACTGGAACCCTGCTCCCCTTTAAGCTCTCCTGAGCATACCCCTGCCACAGCACTGGAGCTCTGCTTCTGGCCAAAAAGGAACAATACTCATCCCTGCCACAAATGTGCAGAGAATTATTGTGACTACACCACAGACCTGAGACACGGCCAAGGCTAACCCCAAGCTCAAGAGTATCTCCTTGTGAAGGCAGAATGAGGCAATAATGGCGAATTTATAAGAGAAATTTGACTGAAACTGAACATTCCTAAAACAAAAGGGATTATTTTTCCCAGCAGTTTGATATTTATTGGTGTTTAAATAAATTTCCTCTTGCAGTGAAAGCTTTGTGTGAGAAAAGTTTATTATGGGTCAGCAAATAAAATCTCTGTCTCAGTAAGAATGATGCAGAAGACAGGCTCCTAAGAAAGGTCCCAGGATGCAACGAGACATACGTGAGATGAAATATCTATTGCAGCAGTTTTTAATGCAAAAAAGATCAAAACTTAAACTATGCCAAAGGCCAATTCCTGCTTTTATGAGGACCATATTAAAGTTAAGTCCAAAGATATATATTTCAAGGTGACAGCAATTTCTCACAGGAAACAATTAGTCACCGGAACAAAATTCAATATAGGCAGACTCGAGACAGTGTTCCAATACTGGCAATTAGTAGCTTAAGGTATTAAAATCAGCACAAAAATAAGTAACTGTTGGATCATGTGTTCATAAGTCAGTGAAGATGTTACAGCTAACACTTATTTAGCACAAGCATCCAGAGGTTACCAACTAGCAGTGTTGAGTCTAATGTAATTTCCACAGCCAGAAATAATATCCTGAATATTTACAACTCAAGACAAATCTTTTCTATATTCTCTTCTTCCAATTATCTTACCCTTCCTGCTGCCTTATCACCTTTTCTTGCCCTTTTTCCTCCATCATTATCTCTTCTAAGGCTCTGGAGAACAGACTTTTTTTTCAATCTTAGCTATAAAACTTCTATATCTTTACCAATTCCAGATTTACATTAATGCAGTGATGAATTGATCTAGCTACCTGAGGAAAGTACTCACTCTTTGCTCCCTCTAGAGCAAAACGAGTTCACCCATCTAAGCTCTGTGTGAGAAACTAAACATACCTTTCTTCCTTGATTTACAAATTCTTCTTGCCTGGAAAGGAATCTTAGAACTCATCAGATATCTAGAATGGCCCAGGATTACACGGCCTGGGGTTCATGACCTCAGTTAAATTCACAAAAGAAGTAAGAAACATATATTATATCAATAAACATGTCAGTGGCTGTTCTCCAGCACCAAGACCAAATGGCACAGAAAAGTCTGTGCCTAGATTATTAAACCATCAGCCTCAAAAAACAGGGTGATGGCATGCAAGCTGCCTACTCGGAGCAATCTGTCTGCGCCTGGGGCTTCTCTGGGATAGTGCTCATGCCCCAGCCCACAGGTAGGCTAGGAGTGGGTCTAAAAATATTTAGCAGTATGGAAGATTGGGTTCAAGAGTCCAGGAAGAAAACCCAGATTTAAATTACTAGCATAGATGTAGCCAAAGAGGGCAACATCATAGCCTTTCTTCCCATAACCAGGCTTAGAGCAGCTGGGTATAACCAAAGGGAGCTAAAAGCATTGAGCACCTTCATTACTCTCCAGGAAAACTGAATGTTTGTCAGGATCTGTTGTTTCATGACTATTTGGGGATCCACCACATACTATTAAGATAGACATCATTACAGCCT
>NW_008825167.1:11236013-11246848 GCF_000699105.1 Pygoscelis adeliae
AGGCTAGTAGTAAACACCCAGCCTGTGTCCCAACAGGAAACGCCACAACACCCCTGCTCCCTTCCAAAAATATCATGTAATTTTTCTGTTAGATCATGGACTTTACTCACAACCTTTGATATAGAGTCTCATGAAGCTCAGAAAGCTGGTCATATTAGATATCAGAAAAGACATTTTCCATCCCCTATAAAATATTTTCACTCCAGATTAGGTCTGCGATACCAAGCCAAGTTACACAATACCGCAGCGACTAAGCAAACTCACCTAAGACCAACCTGAACCACCTCCTCTTGGTGCTTGGGGTCTCTGATAGGTAATTGATGCTCCTTGATTGGTTATTTTCAGCTCCACCCAGCAGTAAAACATTTGGCCAGGTGCTCTTGCTTCCCTGAGTTTGTAGGTTTATGCACATTTCTGATGCCAATCTGAGGAGCAGAGCTGTGCTATGGGGCAGTCCAAGGTGATGTTTCTCACAGCCTGTTCTAGAAAGGGCACCTTCGCAGAGGAGTGATAATTTCCAGCTGTGTGTGTGTGTACATGAAACAACCCATCCAACATTTGAGACTGAACAAATAATTTCTTCTCTCCAGCATTCTTTTTTCTCTTTTTTACCTCCCCTTTCTTTTGAAGACAGACTGGGGTATTAGGTGAATTCAGAAATGCATGAACATTTTTGCTATAATGTGTGTTCTTCACTTGTTCCAGTTTTCACTGGATTTGAAACTTAGTTTTACTCTAGCTGGTAGCAGTAATGTACTTTGTAGATCTGTGTTATGAAATACATACAGTTTCCAGAGACTGATGAGTAGAAAAGAAAAATACATCAAAATATATAGCCACTCTGAGAATGCAGCTAACACTTCTTTATGCGTTGTTAAATACATCAAACATATTGTTCTGTCTATAGGAAAATTACCTATAAGCTGACAAAAGTAAATCTTCACCCTTCTCCCTCTTGCTGCCTTTGAAATTGTTCTGACAATTTAAAAAGTGTATAATAGCTTTAAGCATGGCTATTAAAAATAAGATCACTTCAATGTTGCAAAAGTTTTGAGGAATGGTCCAAACCTTTTTTCAGATTTTTCTGTTCCACATCAGCAGAGAAACTATTTTGATACATGAGTTTTTTTCCAAAAAACTTCTGTCATTTGTGGTAGGCTGTATTATTTTCAGAGCAGCCAGTGGATCTACTCATGTTTGAAGACAAGTCATGTAATGACAAGTCTTTGGTACAAGTCTAGCCACGTTGGTAGATAGGGAGTAAGCTGGCTCTTGGCTCAGTCTTAACGCATGTTGTGAGAAAGATATTTAAAATATGGATCCTTTCAGGAACACTACACATCTTGCCCAGGGGACACCCAGGTATTTGGGGAAGGATAAACATGGATAAAATGCTGGATCTTAGAGGGGCACATTGAAGTCTCAAGGTGGGACCATGTTAGGAGCTGACGTTTCTACAGCTCCTTCATCTATGCTTGAAATACATGACATACAAAATGTCTGATAAAAAACAGGACTGCTTTTCCTTTTAAGAAGGAATCTCTATTATCAGAAATGCCTCTAACGGTGATAAAACTAGCTACAAGGCTCACATGTCTTTAAGCATTTATTCAATTTCATTTCTAAAATGAAGGTTATAAATCAACCCCAAGCCCTTCCTGAAAAACGCTGTTATCCTCCAAGCTATTATGAGCATTTACAGAAGAATGATTCTTTTCTGTGTCAGATGTTATGAAAGACAGTTCATACTTCAAATAATAAGATTTATAAGTTGAGATTGTGAAGTTAAATTTAATAAAGCTCAGAGAAGATGCATGAGCCTCAAAAAGCTTTTTAATATAGATCTTTTGGAGTTGAGATGCTACCCTTGTTTTATATTAGCTGTTCTGTATTCTTCTGTATGCTGGGGTTACTGATGGATGCCAGCAGAACTTCCCACTACAGAAGGTTTGCCTTCTTTCCTCTTCTCTTTCTCTCCACGAGAATTTAACTTATGACAGATTGCTTAAGTATATCTCATTACTTCTTTGTACAGTTATCATGCATAATCATAGAATCATAGAATCATAGCTAAAGGGCTTTCCAGTCTTCATGTTTGTTTCTTGAGTTGCCAACTTTTCTTTTTGATGATGTAATTCCTCAAAGAAAGATTAATGTTCTTGGTTAGTATTTCCTTTGGTTCAAGGAATTGTTGGGAGATTTACCACTATATTAATTTTATTTTGAAGGTCCGGATGATTAACTTTTGAAAATCAGCTGTTCTGGTCAGGGACAGTCCCACAAACTCATGAAAAGGTTGTCATGAACAGAATTTCCTCCAAATATGCTTTTCAATATTGGATTGGGCATCCCAAAATTGGATTTGGGATTTGACATTTTGAATTAAAAGAAATAAGATTTCATTTTAATTAATCCAAAAGAAAAAAATAAATTTTTATGACACTGAAGAACTTCTTACAGAAAATGATACTTGGAAAAAAAATGCAAGTATTTTGATAATAAAATTCCCTAATTTTTTCATCATGTATATCCCTTCTGGACAAAAGAACAGCAGATCAGATCTAGGCTACCTACCTAAGCTTAAGTCTTGTTTTGTATAACTGGGAATTAGGGGAGGGAGGAATCAAGGGGAAGGGACAATGCAACCAAAATAAGTACCTAATTTTCCTTTCAAATCAATGAAGAAATGTAGATTTTTCTGAAGACTTTTGGAGTGTCATCCAGACTGGTCCAGCCAGCTAACTACTTTTCACTGAGATTGCAAGGGGCAAATAAGATAGATACATTTATATCAAAAATCTCTTGGCACTATCATCATGTTTTCTGTAGTAGACAAGTAGTCAGCTTGTCTGGACAGCAGGAGACATGAGCTCTAGGCTCCCTTTAGCATGGGCAGCCAGATCCCCAATTCTTCACAGACTACATGACTGTTTAACCACAAGCCTGTAAACTGTTTTATGCAAACATACTTTACTACAGTTCCTAATCCAAAGTCTGTTTTCAGTTTTTACCCAATGACAATATCTAATGTAAAATGCACACACACCACAATTAAACCATTTTGGAAAAGCTGTGCACCACTACTCGTCTTAGTCTGAGTCCTGCCTACAAGTGAATTTCTGACTTTGTCTAGGAGTGCTAGTGTTTTTTTAGTTAACAGTGCCAGTTGCTGTCTACTGATGTGGGGGCTGCAGCAGAGCTCTAGATGGCAGGTTGGTACTTACCTTCTCAGAATAATTACTTCTGAATATCCTTGGGAAATCAAAGTTGGATACCCAGCTAAGTAGGGAGATGCCAATTAAATTTAGTAGGCTGATGGGATTTCTGAGTTTCAGTCACTAAAATCTTACCTTAGCCAGGACTTCTGAAAACTGATATGCACCCCTAGAGAGTGTGATAGAGCCTAGAAAGACAGATTAGTCCAAAAAAGCCTGGTCAAAAGAAACTCAACATTTACACGAGCTGCAGCTGTGTAATTGCCCATACACCATGACATAACTCTTCCTTGTTAAATTAATATTCCAGTTTGTGAAACAAGATAGAGTTAGTAGCTCCTGTTACAGCCCATTTGTACATTTACAATGCAATTAAAAAAATGAACAGAAAAAAATCTAACTCAGAAAAATGAACCACAAATCTAGCTGCAATTACTATAGAAGAAATGCAACGTCAGCTCTTTTCTTCCATTAGTATGCCAGGAATTGACTCATAAGAGGAAATCTCATGGATTCCTGCTAATCATCTAGTGTAACTTATAGCTACAATGTAAATGTATTTGATGCAAATTATTATTGCATCTAAACTGCCAGTAAAAATACATTAAACGGGCTGCTAATTCACCAACTACCAACAAAAATGCTGTTATTTTAAGAGATTATTGCTGGGAACACATAAAATATGTTTAAGGAATACTACATTTGTACTTGCAGTGTTCCTTTTCTCATGGTAGCAAATAAACAAATAAAATGTAGTTTCAATTATTAAATAAATAAAATATAATTAATATGTTTAAGAGCTTCATATGGCTTAGTGTTAATAGAACAGATGTGACCATTATTCATGGGTCACTTGTGATTTTTGTTTTGCCTTTGTTGCAGTTCAATAACAAAAGTCATTATTTGAAGACAATGTGTAGTACATCTTGAAATGCACGCAAAAGTTGAGTTAGAGCATTCAGATGTCTGGAACATGTTACTGCAGTCTGCAAGTGTAGACACTCCAGAAATATATCAGAATCTATTTTAAATTCATTTAGGATTGTGCAAGGCTAATTATAGAAACATATTATGGGCTTGGTACAAAGAATGAGTTATTTGGGGTAGGCTAGATTAATTTTGGGGAGGCTTGGGTTCACGACTTTCCTTTGCTGTGCTAGCCCAGGGTGAAATATAGGTTCTCCAGTAGTTCAGTAGCTCACTCTGGAGTCAGGGCTTTGAATCACTAGACATTTGAATGTGTAATGTTAGAGGTGAACACTTCAGGTGAAAATATTAAGTGTCAATGAAATTATTTTTGGAAAATTTTTGACAGTTCTAATTGTGTATGTCCAAGTGCCTGAATATCAGTAGAGTCTCATATATCTGGAGTTTGACTACACAGTTGCCCACCTTTAACAAGAGGGATGGAGGTCCCTAGAGCAGGATCTCCTACTCTTGTTTGGCCACTCTGCTTATCATAGTAGATGAAACATGCTGGGGAGCATTTCCAGGCCAGCTGGCAGGGAGCAGCTCGTGCCTCTGCTAGGAAGTCCTTGCTGCTGAAGGGCACTGGCCACACCACATTGATCCGTGGGATACTGTGACTCTGGAACTATCCCAGGAGCTGTTTGGGAAGGGACTGGCTCACATGGGACAGGCACGTGCCAAGGGCCAGTCCAGCTGCATCAGACAGCACCTGGGAATGTTCCTGGATGCTCTTTCACCTGCTAGCTTGGCTGTACCTTCACATGTTCATGTTTTGTCCCTAAGGAAAAACAAAGTATGTTGTATACATGGGCATTTCAGGCTGCGAAGCACTGAAATGCTAAGGCAGCATGGGCTGAATGGTTGCACAAGCAAATTGCCTATCTTCGCAGGACTATCCCTGAATGTGGGCATTGATTTTAGATCTGGATGTAGGTCTTCAGGCTATTTCATATTCTTCTGTCTCATACCATAGACCTGAAAACTAACCTTGGTGACAGGGAGACAGGACTGTTGGCTGCTGAGCTGGGTCAAAAGCTCTAATGCAAGTGATAAATTTCAGGCCCTATCCATGGGAGGTGTCCTGTCATTTATTATGTGATCTGATGGGTGGGCAGGCCCCCTCTGTGCCTTCCCTTCAGAGAAAAATCTTGTCATTCTTCCTAATAAGCATCCTAGATAGACTGGTCAACTATAAGCATTGCTAGAGACATTGAATATAGAACACTGTTAGTGCACTGAAGCATCTTGAATAGTGTCCTTTTTGCCTGAAATATTTTGTTAATTCTAGAGTACTACATTTCATTTTCTAAATTTCTCATATACACATATAGTATAACATTTGAGTTTTGAGATCTTGTGACATTATCTCAGAAGCACGAGAAGACTAATTTAATTATTTATAATAAAAATCATCACCACATCCACCACATCCAACACATTTTGTATTGCTTATTTCAGGTTTAATCTTTGGCATGAAAAATAAAAACCATGAAAGAATATTGATAAGCTGATTATAATTCAGTAATTGGAACCTAGCATACTTTTTGTTTCACAATAAATATTTGATCTTTAGTCCTTCAGCATTATTATGTTTTCTGAAGTATCTTGTAGGTCATGTTAACCTATGACTGTTTCTGCACAGTGTCTAGTTACACCATGAGATCTTTGCCACCCCTTGTCAAAGAACAAAAGTTCGTGTGAGTTCAAAAGAGATTAGACAAATGCATGAAAGAAAAATCCACAGGCTCTTAAGCACAGAGATACCACATCTTTGGTGAAGAAATCACCAGAACTGCTGAAACCTTGGAAAATATACTCAGAAAGTTTTGTATTACAGTCACAATATTTGTCTATTTTTCTTTAAGCCTCCAACAGGATATTAGGTTAGCTCAGGTATGATCATTCATGTCTAGTGGGGAGCACTTGAGACATATATATATGATTAGGTCCTTTTTGAATGAACACTGGGATCAAACCCTTGGCTGGTATAAGTGGGTGCAATTACACTAAAGCTGTGTTAACTCAAGCCAAAAAATAGTTTGGCCTTTATTTCATGAAAGATGCTAAGCTGGCAACAAGAAATTTTTCACCTGTACAGGTCAAGAGTGAGCTAAAGAATGGGCAAAAGGCTGTAGATTAGGCACTGACCTCTAGTAAGACAGCTAGAACTCACAAAACAGAAGGTCTGTTTGCACTGTGACCATCTGCAGCCAATCAAGCTATTCACAACCTGAACAATTTTCACATCATAATGGTTTATGTCCCCTTTTTTTGAATTATATAGGTAATTTTTAGATAAGGGAGGGAAATCTGCATCCCATTACTACTATCGCTACATAAAAGCCAGCAAATATTTTAAGTTGGTGGTGTAGCTGAAGACAGTCATTCCTTGACCAACATTTTCTCACACTCATATGTGACCGAGTCATGCAGTGGCTAACACTGGGAAGATAAGTGAAATTCCGGGTGACAAAAAGATGTTTTTCTGTTGTTCCATGTCAGCCATTTTTTAAGAGTAATTGAATTTTGAATTTTCACTGAATCAACTAAAAAAAGTTTTAACTGAACGGTTGGGTTTGATATTCCACAGCCTTATAACAGATGTTTAGTCCAGGTATTGTCAAAAAGAAATGATTAAGCTGGACAGAACAACACATTTCCACACATTGCTGTAACAATCTGGAGAGAAACCAAACCAGAAATGAAAAGGTGAATGTGATGTTTAAATATTCCAATGCAAAAGGGCATCTCTAAAGTATTCATGAAAAATAAAACCCTCGGCAAAACCTAAATACCTTAAAAAAAGAAGTCACCAAAACTTTTTTTGTACTTTTCAGCTTTCCAGCCTTCCATAGCCTGAACTGATTCAGCAATAAGTAGAAAACAAGAGATCCTTGACAGAATCTTAAAGGTTTGCTTACCATAGATTGACTAGGAAGGGATGCTCCAGGCCTTGCATTATCTGTAGCTCCCGAAAAACATTTCGAACTTCATCTCTCTCAATGCACTTCTGTTTATTCATATATTTCATGGCATACATTTTCTTGGTGTCTCTCTTCTGTACAATGCACACCTAATTGACAGCAAAGTAAAGGACAAAGTTTGACACCTACAGAAAGGAAACTCAGTTGTGACTTTGAAAAAAAGGAGCCTTTTATGATATTTCAGTTATCCAGGTCTGGATACCAAAACCTAGAAACACCTTCAGAAAGTCCATATTACAGCAATGCAGGATTCTTTGTAATATATTGTAATTACTAAATTAACAAAAGAACACCCCACCCCTGTATAAGAAGAAATGGGGACCAAGAAAAGTGGCATAACTTTCAGAAGTTACATGGTAAAGCTGGGAGGAATACAGTCCAATTGCTCGAATGACAGGCTGTTTCATTAGTCACAGAAATTACTGCCTCCTGCCTAGGAAAATGCATGATCATTGTCCTCGTTCCCACGAGTCAATACACATATCTTGATTACTGCATCATAAACATAGCCTACATTTACAAGGCTCAATATTTCATCTAAATATCAGAATTATGCTCCCTTAATTATTGTTGAAAAGAAAAAGAATTTTTGTACAGAGATTCATCATAATACTTTTTAAGTCACAAGAAACCATTACAATGATTTAGTCTCTGGCAGTAAATTTCTTTGCTTTAACTTTGTTTTCTTTTTTTAAAAAAAGTCAAATAATTTTGTAAATGCAGGAAGGAAATCTTAGTCAAGAGAACTCCCATGTAAGGCCTGGATTGTTTTTTGTTGTGGCAGTTTACCTTGTGAATGAAGCTGGAGAGTGTCACCGACACCACATCTAAGGACCATTGTTTTAAATATGATTTCTGACAACACAAAAATATAAGATTGTTCGCTGTCTCATCCCCAAAGCTGGTGTAAATCTCATCTTCATAACAGCCCTACATACACACATAGAACAAAACTATATCTTCAGCAGATTTTTGCTCTGAAGGGTTTTTCCTGTTGATTTATCAGGACTTTTTGAAGTGACACTCCTAATGTGTCTTCACAGCCAAGAGAAAATTAGTTGAAAATATTATTTTGGTGCAACATTTATATTACTGGTACAGCCATAGGCTCCAATCAGAATTTTTCATCATCAGGACATATACAGACTATGTACTAGAAGCATCTGGTTTAGATATCACAGCTCTGTAGTATCTAAATTCAAGGGTATTCTGGACTCACTTGTTGTGGGCACTATTATTTTGTATGTATATTTATGTACATACACACATGCACACATACACACTCCCATATTATGCACATGTAAAATTATAGTATACATACATAGTATACACACATAAAAGTAGTGCTCAGAGATCGAATTACAACATGGTGCCAACCAAAAATAAATCCTTTGGTTTTGAGTTGTATATTAAAGAACTTGCGGTGCTCAAAATTCAGAAATTGTCTGGAGAAACTAAGAGCACTTCCCACAGCTGAAACCTCTGACTTTAACAAGGTGTCATCTGGATTCTGGACTTGGTGATGAACCACCAGCACCAGGGTAAGGACCTTAGAGAGACCTGCTGTGTGGTCACTTATTTCTTAATCGCAGAGGAAAGGCTCCAGGAGCATATCATCAGCATATTTTACTTCCCCTACATTTTTCCAGTCCCTCCAAGAGGAACTGGACCAGTGAACCCAAACCACATTTATTTCTCTGCAACTCTATTTCCATGAAGTGTGTCCTTAAGCTCAAATCTACTACAAAGAGAGGACTTAATAGTACTTTTAACCTATAATGATAAGGTGTGATTAAGCAGAGTTTCTAATTGCCTTTCCTAATATCAGGAGATGTTCTGCTAATTAAGTAAAACATGGATGGTAATGTTTTGTCTTGAGCCCATCAATGTTGCACAATGGTGAGTACCAAAGTTTTGTTTCATTTTCCTCCTTGGGCTATTACAGAAAGTCTGAATGTTGGCGATGTCCTTAAGATAACTGAAAGTTCACACTTATATGGAAAGAACCCAGGCTGTGGAACAATGGGGAATTGGGGTTGGCCTTTTGGGGGAAGAAGAGGTAGCAGGTAGGGTTGAACTGAAATGGAGGGATGGAAATTAATTGTTCAAGATTCCACAGGTTCTTCAAAAGTATAAGCAGAATTTGCAGGGTCTTGACATCCTGTCTGAGATTATGTGGACACTCCAATTTAGTGAATCACATTATAAAGGACAACGTTTATGGATTTTGGCTCAGAACCTAAGTCCAGAAGTTCATTCACTTACATGAATTTGCAGCATGATTTTCATATGAAACTTGGCCAAGACTGAGGTGTTTGCAGAAGTCTCTTATTCCATTACATAAAAAGCCTCTCTGTTAATCGTTGACTAGTGACACTGCTGAGAGAATGGAGTTTTACTCAGCTGAGAGTTACAGGTTTGACCAATGCAGCAAACTCGGGTCATATGCAGCACCTAAATATGTAATGTAAACAGGTTTTGAAACAGTGCTGTGACTCCAGAAGGCACTCAGTTCTCTTACCTGCCCGTAAAGACAAGGGTATTCGGCACAGTTGAAACAGACCTTCTGTTGTTAATAGAAGGTTGCCTAGCATACAGCTTTAAAGCAGAATGATAGTAAACATTTTCTAGTAATGTGTACCTACACACACCTTTTAACATGGTTTCAAAATCAATAGGATTTTAATGAATATACTAAAGCTACTTCCTACTAAAATCCAGGAAACACAAGCTGCATCCACATTGATGTTATTGTGAAAAACGCCTGACATTGCTATGACAGCGCTGAATCATAGTGGAGATCCTCCCTGGCATTTCTATCTGCTGGCTGTCAGCTCTTTTTCTGAGCAGGACGTCAATGGGCTGAAACTATTGCAGGAAAGAAAGGAAAAGCCCTTGAGCTCTCCTCACATATGCAGTCTTAACAGGAAATGTTTAAATTGGGTTTTTTTTGTTTAAACTCTTTCCAAAAGAGTTATTTTAAAATAGGGAAAAACAGGTGCTCTGGCACCTTAACAAACAAATTCTGTGATGACATTATTGTGGAAGTCTGTGCAGAATTGCCTTATTTACACGTATCAGTATGGAAGCCTGTCACACTCACATTACTAAAACATCCTCTTTCAATTTTTCTGTGAATAGCATTTACCAAAGCCCAGACAGTGCCCTGCTCAAACTGCTATCATTGCTTCAGCAGTCTCTATAGATGATGCTTCAAACCAAATATGTGTCACGAACTCGACAACTATCCAGCTTCATAGTCAGCAGATAGGGACAGGAACATTCATCTCCACCTAAGGTATGGGTTTAAATAGGTCCAAGGGACCATCTCTAGAAGGATGGTTTCTCTTTTAAAGTCCCTCTTGTGGTTTAACCCCAGCCGACAACTAAGCACCTTGAAGCATCAGTGGCTGTGCATGAGGTCATGCTGGAGCACCTCAAAGCACATGGCCATGGATAAGCCCACAACAAAACAGGTACCCCTGGAGGGACTGCAGCCATGGGTAAGGCCATGCTGGAACAGGTATCTCTCTGAAAGCATTGTGGCCCATGGAGAAGGCCATGCTGGAACAGGTGCATCTCAAAGTGACTGTGGATAAGTCTATGCTGCAGCAGGTGTACCCCTGGAGAGACTGTGGCTCATAGATAAGGCTCCACTTGGAGCAGG
>NW_008825167.1:11248768-11283567 GCF_000699105.1 Pygoscelis adeliae
AGTTGTGAAGCTCTGAAAGAGGTATTTCAGAGAAGCTGAGGAATCTCCATCCTTGCTGATTTTTGAGAACTCAGTTGCAGCAGGCTTCGAGACAACTGGTCTAATGCTGGAGTTAGCCCGGCTTTGAGTAGGAGGCAGGACTAAGGAGGCAGGACAAGTGGTTTCTTCCAAAGTAAGATCTGCTTCTTAAATCTGGCTTGATATTTTTCCCGTGGTTTTCATAACTGCATGTAATTAGAACCTGCAGATGTGTTTTCATTTCAACTGCTGTATCTCCTTTGTTTTAGAGGAAAAAATGTTCAATGTGCATGAGAGTGGTACTAGAGTGGTAGAGAGCAAGACTTCACAAAACAGGGCATTGTAAGAGTAGAGACATATGCACTGACTGTGGCTCCTGTTCTGTGCATCTCCTTTTTCTGTGCACCAGCTTTTATAGGCACAGAAAAATGTAATTCTGTGAGCACCAGAATATGCCTCTGTGTGACTAGAAGGGGAGTGTATCCCACAGAGCAGCTGCTTACATGTTGTGCTGGTTTTGGCTGGGGTGGAGTTAAGTTTCTTCCTAGCAGCTAGTGTGGGGCTATGTTTTGGATTTCTGCTGAAAACAGTGTTGATAATACAGGGATGTTTTCGTTACTGCTGAGCAGTGCTTATACAGAGTCAAGGCCTTTTCTGCTTCTCACCCCACCCCACCAGCAAGTAGGTTGGGAGTGCACAAGAATTTGGGAGGGGACACAGCTGGGACAGCTGACCCCAACTGACCAAAGGGATATTCCACACCGTATGGCGTCATGCTCAGTATATAAAGTTGGGGGAAGAAGAAGGAAGAGGGGGACATTCGGAGTGAAGCCGTTTGTCTTCCCAAGTAACCGTTACGCATGATGGAGCCCTGCTTTCCTGGAGATGGCTGCACACCTGCCTGCCCATGGGAAGGAGTGAATGAATTCCTTGTTTTTCTTTGCTTGCATGTGTGGCTTTTGCTTTACCTATTAAACTGTCTTTATCTCAACCCATGAGTTTTCTCACTTTTACTCTTCTGATTTTCTCCCCCATGCCACCAGGAGGGAGTGAGTGAGCAGCTGTGTGGGGCTTAGTTACCTGCTGGGGTTAAACCACAACACCCCTAAAGAGACTGTAGATGACTAGCTTGGATGTAGGCATATGTGTTGTACATGTTTAAAGGTAGGCAATATTAATCGCCATTAATTTTCTTTGGAGTTATATGGTGCTTATTTTTAAAAGTCTCTTGTGAAAATATTTCCTTTCTAAAGAGGGTTTTTCTACATGTCTTAGCTGTTATCACAGGGTTGTATCTTTTTTATATCTGGGAGAAGGTAAAAATGAATTGCCTTCAAAACTATCAGGTTAAAAGAAATTTGACCAGAGTGTGACTTGGAGACACTTTCCCTCAGAACCAGGGGAAGAAAACCAATAGATTTTGACTGCAGGGCTAAACTTCATTTTTCAGGAGCAACATATGCTATGGTCCACTTCTAAGCTACCTCCTTGTATTTCCTCTGATTTCACATGCAAAAAATAGAGCACCTACAGATTGAGTTTGATCTGCAGATTAATAGGTCACACAGCCACTAAGACTGCTCTGGGTGACAAAGTGCCCTATGGACTATTGCAGACCTAGGTAAGTGAAGCAAGACAGCTATGCTGAGTAAAACTGGGGCAGAATTTGCTAATGGTTTGCTGTAGAAAGCTGCATAATGCTGTGTCGGCTGAGAAGCCATAGGTAGCTTCAGAGAAGCTCTTCTCAGAACAAAAGATGGGGATGGCTGAAAAGTTTGACTTGCTGCAAAACACAGACTTCTCCTGTCTCCCACTAACTTCAAAAGACTTCTAGCTGCCATGTGCTTGGTCCAGAGAGAACAGCAGGGAGCGGGAGCACTTAGTCTCAATAAAGCCATTTTGGTCTGAGTTTGGTACGTTAAGTACTTAGACTTCTCAAACTACCACATGATATGGTTTCATGACAGGTCATAAAAAAGGAGAGATGCAAAACTGCAGTCAGAGAAAGCTCCTCTGTGCAAGGTCCCTGACAGTGGAGAGCTGGCAGCTGGAGTGTACACCTCAGCCTTGCTCCTGTGTCACAATCTTATGCATCAAGTATGTCAGGTCACTAGATCAGATGGGGCACCTATAGCTGCCATGAGTAATCACAGCCCAGGAGAGGGTCTGTGGCACTGCATTGCCAGAAGACGCTCACCTAGACATAGGGGACTACAAGACAGAGGTCAGCTATGTGTTTCACACTCAGTGTGGGAACTGACAAATCTGCTATGAAGCATGTGCCTGAAATACTGCTACCTTATCTGTTCTTACCCACATACTCTGAAAAATTAATGCTTATACTTTCAGCTTACAAGAAGAGTTGGAAAGATTTACACAAAGAGGCTGGAGAATGGATGTCATAAGTTTGGCTTTACACTGCCAGGGAATTTCCTTGAAATAGGGGGATTCATTCCCAGATTCCCCTGAGCAAACCACGACAGCTGGAGCAGGGACCAAGCATATGGTTAGTCTCTTTTCATATTAACTCAAGCTAAAAAAATAGGTGTTTATACTGTCAAACAATATTAATATTCTGCAGTTGTGCATTATGTTCCTTTCAGGATAGCAGCATATTTTTTCTGAAATACTTTGCATATTATTTAGTAAAGTACCCTCGATCAGTGCAGACGTGATTCTGGGCTCCCATCTGTTTTACACCAGTATAATTTCAATTACTTCAGCAGAGGAAGTCACTGTTTTATACAACCAAATTAATCAGAGCTAAGTCCTGTGTCTCAGCATCTTAGACAAATAAGAGAAAATTTGTACATTCATATCATAATTTGAATTTAATTTAAGGAGGTCAGATTATTCAATATACCTGCTCCCATGAACAAAGAACTTGAAGAAAATTGGTACTATAATATTTCTGAAAACTAGTCATTTCACGTGAATACAAATTATTTTGTGGCAGTAAGCCTGCAATTATATGATTACTGTTGCAGTAAAGAACAACGATAATTCTCTTATTTCACTCCTAGTCAGTTTTGTACTTATTGGATGATCTTCAAATATATCATTTTTTGCAATATTTTGTTTGATAAGAATGATGGCTCTAGATATAGCAGAATGGAAAAATTTAACCAAATTAAACATGAGAGAGCATTTTTAAGGTATCACATGGCATAAAGAAATAAATACTTAGACCAGTGTTCAGCATTTTTGGTTTGAGTATTTTAAAGTGTCTACTTCTGAATTGACTTAGAAGGGAAATATTTAATATATGAATAAAAGCTGTTTGGACAAAATTTCTGACCTGGCCCACTTCAAATGTATTTGGAAATACGAATAGCTGGAACATGCCAAGCATAACTAGCTTAATGGTTTTTAAAAAAATAAACCAATGTTTCCTGTTGCATATGAGGACACCAAAGCATAAGCAAAAAGCTACTTTCATCTACCTAGCAAAGCAAGGTCACCGAAGCCATGAAGGCTGCCTTTGGAGGAGTGCCACTTACCTCATTTGAGTACCACTGTCACCCTTGCAGCAGCTCACAGGTCTCTACCAGTGTCTGTATGTACAGATACATACACCGGGTATGTATACATGTGCCCAAGAGTGGGGACAGGTATCCAGTGAGTGGTCATACAGCGGTCTGCCATAGTTTGCATGTCACTTGGCTTGAACAAAAGAACTGTTGACTTGCACAGAAGCTGTGGCTGCAATGGTCTTATGCAGGCTCAGAGCTCACCTTCTTCATCTGTCCCTTACCAGGGTGCAACCTGAGCTCTGAAAGGATGCCTTTCCAAGCAGAGAGAAGCAAGCCTGGTGTTCTGGAAACATGAGCATGCTCCTTGTTTCTCTTCTCTCCACACCCATTTCCTACACTCCTCACAACTGCTGTGATGCATCTTCACTTTTTCTGGGGAAGACGCTACAGTGCATACAAGACTGCACCTGTTCTTAACATGTCCCTAAGAAACAGCGTGTACTGAAGCAGTCGCTTAAAACAGGTGGCCACTTCTCAGAAAAGACAAACTCTTGAGATACCAAACATTTGATACCAAATGGCCTAGGAATTCCTGTAACAGCAAATGTTGCCTCTGTGAATTGAAAATGCCAAAGGAAAAGGCAGGGAGCTGCTTTCTGAAGTCAGCTGGGAGGGACAAAGCGTAGCTGCTGAAGCAGTCAGACCCGATGGAGAAGGTGAGGTGCTGAGGATCACCTTGAGCTCTGTGCACAAGAGCGAGCTGAGCTGCATGGAGTCTCTGCCATATCAGCTACCTCCTGCAGCAATATCCTGCAGAGGCCTAAGGTTGCTGTAGCAACCACAGTAATTTAAGAAATACTGAGAGAGAGATTGTACCAACAGCAATAAAATAAAAAAGTAAAGCATGTCTTAAAACATCCTACTGCTCTCAGAAAACAAAAAAGGCCACAGAGCAGCCATAAAGGAAGGCAGTTTAAGGAAGGTGTGATACCAAACATGGTGTTAGTTGTGGCAGTATGCTAGAGCACAATAGACCCCAAACAGTAAACAGCTAGTCAATAGAGATTAGAGGTCTTGCATCATTTGGTGATGTTTTCTGCTGCTAGGTACTTCCAGAAGCACAGTAATAGGAAAAGTTGCCAGCAACGAGGCTTCTAAATGAATGATAAAGGCAAGACTGACTCACAGAGAAAGACACTTGAAATGATGACTGATTTACCATGTTGTGCTTTTGGCTATGGTATAATAGGTAATTTTAAAATGGTTTTCTTTCTTTCCCTGTCTGTGGAAGAAAAAAACAAGATGATTGGTCAGAGCCTTGCATTCATCTGGTAAAAATAAGCCTATTACGCCAAGGACTCTTCTGTTGCATTGACAGCTGCAAAATAAGGATTTAAGTTTAGAGGGGACTGAGTCCTTTCTTGCATTAAACATGTTCTCTCAGAGTTGTAAAACTCTATTCTCACCCATACATATCACCAAAGCAGGTTCACAAGAACACTGCAGCTATATGAGCCTGTAAGAAAATCAGATGCTTCTAGAAATATCATAGAAACATTCACCAGTTTCCTGAATGCCATGGAGAAGAGTGCATCAAACAACAACCAACATGCCTTCAAAAAGCCTGTAGGCTTGTATTATTTTCCTGCATGACGTGGAAGGGTGAGGGCCCCTTTGAAAGGGCAGAAACAGTAGAGGTGTGAATGGGGAAGCTCTGAAGAAAGAGGGATGCAGGTGATCTTTGTGATGGCCAGCATGATTTGGATATATTTTTAACTGCTTATCCTGGAACTAACTTGCACTCCTGGACCTCTATGTAGTTTGACATGATATTCCATCAGTTATTACTGTGATAATAAACAATCATAGATCTCCAGCCACCCCGATTTTTAAGGGATTCTTGAATACCATTTTCTGCTAGCAACATATTGTCCTATTGACCTCAAAGAGGGCTTCTCTTGGAAACTACTCAGCTGAATAAGGACCATGCCGTGAAGGACCATGCTGTTCTGTGAGAAGTATTTCAGGCCTCTGTAAAATGAAAGTCATTTTTCTGCATGGAAGGTCAAAAGCCACCAACATCCTGTGTATGTGCTTAATGCGTAACTACAGAAGTAGCTCACCAGCACCCAGCTGGCATATATTCAAAAATCATTTAAATCAAGATCTAGATAGCTATTGCTTGATCAGTTACTGGAGTTATATTTCACCTTCAAATTTATTCCTACGAGTAACAGTTTCTAATATTTTTATAACATGATTTTCTCTGACTGTGTGGCCTTGTATTTACCCATATTAAAATTTAAAACCTTGTTATAGTCTTTATTATAGGAAAGAAAGGTTGTCTATTCATGTGTAAACAAACCATTAATCTTCTCTGTTTCAGCAAAAGCCTGTTGAATTGAACAAACATTTACTCAATGATCATAATTACAGTGTATGTCAGTTTATACAGTCCCAAATGTATTGAATCTATGTAAAGTGCCTTTAAAATACTGCAATTATTTTAAAGACACAAATAAGTCCAGAGATTTAAGAACAAGATCGCTCTAGTGGACTGTCTAAAAAAGTAGTCTGCTCCTACTTTTTTGTTTGTTTTTGTTTTGGGGACTGATTTCTAAATTATGTTAATCCCCACTGAGGAGATGTAATTATTATAATCATTTTTACTCAATTAATTTTAGTGAATATATTGTAATAGAAATAATTCAATTAATAGTCAGAGTCAGTTCATACTGATGATCAGATGTCTTTAAGAAGCAGAAGGCTACAAAACCTATGTTTCTTTATCCTAGTCTAATCAAGTCACATCAGAAATACACAAAGGAATTCTCTATTAGATTTTTAACTGCTAAAAATAAATTGATTCTTACCTTTCCAAAACTCCCTTTCCCAATAGCCCGCAATATTTGAAAGTGGTCAAAGTTAACTGCAAAATAAAGGAGAGAGAAAAGGAAAATAGTTTCTAGAGTGTTAAGTCAGAATCAGAAATCAGATAAGAGAAGTAATGACAATGTTTCCAAGTAATGTCATTTTACCATGTGGTATTTACTTTTTCTCTTAAAACACCAAACATATTTAATATCTAGCAAAGAGGAGTTTTGCTTTAAAATACGCTCCATTAATTTTATTCATCAACCCGTCTTGGTCCAATGCCTCCAGTGCCCAATATCTCCAAAAAGAAACATACCTCTGCCCTAACCAAGTAACAAGAGAGTAAGTTAGCATTACGCAGCCGTTAGCAAAAACTGCTCAGCATTTTCCAGAAAGATTAAGATCTATTAAAAGGGTACTGAATAATTCAGGTAAGTAACACTGTCTGCTTACAGGTACGTAGTAATATAAGGATAGTATTGTTACAGTAATCATCCTGCAGGATAATTCCCATATTCTGTTACAGTGATGGAAGCTTGTCCCATGATGAGCTAGCAGGATCAGCCCCTCTGAGCTTTGCCACCTTAATACAATACACAATGCTAATATTGTAAGACTATTTCATAGATGTAGCATAAGTTTGTTTTGGGAGATTTCATTTTAGCTTGGCAGTAGAATGGATTTACTCCCGCTTCATGAAAATCTGACAGCACAGTCTGCCCTAGACACTGAAGTGGTTTGCTGTGAAGGTGAGTGAGAGATTTCATTTCTCAGAAATGTCATTATTGTTGGTGTTGCATGAGACTGAACACAGCATGACCTTCAAATATCTGGTTCATTGGTAGGACTGGTGGCTTAAAAAAAATCCAACAATATCCTGAACAAAATTGATATGGAGCCACTGAAACACAACCATGAAAATGTGTGATACAGTTTATACAGTCACTTGTCAGAAAAGAATCACACTTAAAGCTAAACTCAGTGAACCGGAGTCGACAAAGTTCAGTGCAACTTAACAGGTTTTTTTTTAAATTAAAACTTTCTTACATTCCTGGCTTTGGTCACGTACCTCCATCTATGTGCCTGTTATTAGCCTAACAGGAATCAGCAAAATTATGGAGACAGGCTGTCACTGGAAAAATGTGGTAACATGAACAAATACAAATGTGATTCAGGTCATGATGAAGAAAATCCTATAAAACTAATAATGCTTTAAATATCTGTCAAAAAATTTGTATCAGCTCAAGCCAAGCACTGAGTAGGAAGTTGCAAGTTTGGTATACATCAAGCCACTGAAAAAGGCTAAAATCTTATTTTCCCTGTTCCAGTAATATCTTATTTACACTATTAATGCCACTCATAATGTATTTAAATATTTTTTAATTTATGCTTGCTTACATTGTCTTCAAGGAAACATGTTTGCTCCTTTCATTAGTGCAGCTATAGCAACCACCTTCCTGGTAATTGCTGGAGACCAAATCAAATCCAGAGCTGACAGAGCTGAAAGCAGCAGACTCTAGTCTTTAGCAAAGATGGTAATTCTGAATATAGCAGTTTTAGGATTTGGATACTAAAATGAAAATGCATAACATTGCAAAGGATTTATAAGCTGCTTGGAAATTGGAAAACAAATTTTGTGCGGAATCATGCAAGAGTTAGGGTTACCCAGATGTTTGAGAAGCAAGATTGTCCCTCAATGACCTGCAGCTGGGGTCTCTGCCCACAGATTTTACCATTGGGGCACTGTCTTGTAGTTCCTGCTGGTCAGTACTGGTGCGATGATGGACAAGGTGGTCAGTTTAGCAAAGCCACCTTCCACACAGACTTACGTCAATTTAAATCTTGTTCCCACAGGTCATCCCTCCTAAGTGCATGACCCTGAACAGAGGATTTGAGAGCTTAATAGCTGGAATCTTTAAGCTGATCCTTAAGTTTAAGTAGGAATTCAATACAGCATTGAAAAGGTTCAAAACGATGTGTTAATGTCATTCATTTCTTTGATAGGGAAAATTCAGCAGTTTTTCCCTCTAGCATGCTGGTGGTGTCTGTGTCACTCCCTTGCTTTCAAACCTTCTGATGTTTCCTGTTTATTTTACCATTTTTTAAGAAACATGTTCCTTAAAGAAAGCTTAGTTTGAGTTTGTTCTTTACCTTGCAGTCACTCAGCTGAGGCCAGTTCCCAACAACAACTGGAAAACTGTTGAACCAGTCTGTAATTATCTAAATTTCAGACAAGCCACATTTCGACAAGGCTTGACTATATTGTTTTCCTGAAGCCTGTCTGGTTTTGAAATACATCAGTTTGATGAATTATTTTGGTTTTATAAAACTAAGATTAAGCATTTATTTTTAGCTATGAGAAGGACATTTTTTATTGTCCATATAACTTCTATTCTACTTCTCTGTACTTCCTTCCTTAATGGTCTTTATTGCTCTGAATGACTAGAACAACTTTTTTTTAATTGGATTTAATTGTAAATTGGACTTCCGTAAGAAATAAATTACTAAATGAAGCATTAGACCATGGAATTTAAGATGGATTATTAGTAAGGCAAATAAGTGGTTAAAAAACACAACCACAACAATTCATCACATTTTCTCAATTCTTATATTTAATGAATAGAAAGTGGGATGTTTGTTACACTTTCAGATCTTCATTAAGAAAAAAGGGTATTTTCTTTCTACAGTTCACTATCCCATAAGCCTTTCTTAAATCAAGGTACAATGATTGCAACATGTTTTGTGCAAGAAAAAAGGAAGATAATTTTAAGTGACCGTGGAAGTATGTAAACACAACAGAACCTACATTTGAAATGAGCTAGGCTTGCAGCCACTATGGTCTTCTGGAAAGGGTTAATTCACTAAGGTGAGACAACTTGATCATTCAAGCATACTCACAACATTGTAGATTCAAAAACCGGGGAAGTTCCTCCCTTGGGATGTTAGGAAAGGATAATAAAAGGGATACCTTTGCAGTTGAGACCAATACCAAATTCAGCTGACTAAAACTAAGATGCTTTAAGCAACAGTCCCATCAACAACAGATCAACCATGCAGAAGTCACGTTAACATCACAGCCCTGATAAACAGTGAACGGTCAGGCTAAGTTCACTGCCACATTACTACAGTAGTCATTCTCCTCAGGTGTTTTCCTCAGGTGTTTTTAATCTCGCACTGTCAAAATTTTTGGCTTATTTTGTTCATCACACTTTTTTTAGGTTCTGTATGTGCTTTTTCTCCCTTTTGGCGAAAATTGAACACCACAGGGTCACCACTTATTCTGAGAAGAATTACAGCTCACCGTGACCATGGCATCTCCAACGTCTAAAATATCACCAGGATCAGACACTGCCATTTCCTCTGTGCAACGAGGTTATCACAAATATTGTATTCTTGTCCTCTAAAACATGACATGACTAATTCTTGTGGAGCCTGGTGTTGTAGCTAATGACATTTTTCTAGTGCAAAGCCCCGCTGAGATAATGGTGTGGCTGGCAGAAGGACGCTTTCTTCAGTAACAGTAATATGACTATTATTCTTTTGAAAATAGCTTTCTTGGTATCCTTTACTCAAGAGAAAAAAAAGATGTTTTCCAAATTTTTGAGCACTTCTTTCATTTTACTACCACACCATACTTTGGAGATCTTAGACATCAGCTCTGAATTTGAGTCTTAGAGTATGGACATTTTTCAGAAATTAAAATTAGTTTATATTTTCTTCAGCTAATTTTTCATACAGGCAAATTCACACAATGAAACTGTGAGCATTAACAATGGTATGAAGGAATTTCCTTTCAGTTTCACTGATTTTCATCAAGTTGGAAAAATCAAGAAGTATTATACTGTCCCACCTTCATCCCTAAAAAAGTCACCATTAATTCAAAACTGAGCAGAATTATGGAATAAAACAGATATTTGGCTAACTAAGGGAGAAAATAGATCAGCATTTACGACATCTGTTGCATGATACAGTATTAGAGTGACTGATGCCTGTTAATTTCAGTAATGAGCTATATATGCATATAAATTAAAGTATTTTGTTTCTTTCAGTTTAGTCACACTCAAATAAATCTTAAATTAATTCCATTGCACAACTTCAAGTCTCTATTAATAACTTTAAGTGCAGGTATACCTTACTTCGATTATTTTCATGGTTTCAAAGTAGCCCTATGTAGAGCATTTTCCAGCAGTTTGCTCTTGAACTAATAAAAGCTTGGGTGATGGTAATGGGATTCACAAGCTGAATGAATGTGGATGTTGCACCCCGCTTGCCTGGAAAAGTCATAAAATGTGGTCCTAGCCATTGCAGGTACTTGATCAAATACATTAGTATACTCAAAACTATCAGGAATATCTAGAAGGATGGCACAGTGATTTGTCACCAACTTGGACACAGGAGTCCCTCTTCTGCCACAGCCTTCTCATGTGACCTTAGGCAAGTGCTTCGATATCTTCTGCCCCTGTCTGTAGAAACATGAATCATTACACCTCTAAGCAGTGGTAAAATTAGCTGTAGGAGGTAGTTTAGTGCTCAGATACACAAGTAATCAGGAGAGTAGCAACAATCAATTCAGGTAATAGTGCTTTATAAAAGCACTATAAAGACTGAAAGCAATTTTCAAAATGTGAAAAGTGTACACCGCTGTGGAAGTGGAGGTACAGAAATCAGATGATTGACTCCAATCCCACACATCAAGTTGCTACAGAGCTGAGAGCAGAACCTGGCTCCCACTTTGGACCACACCCTTTCTCAGGCACATCTTTCCAATGACACGAGTGCTGACAGAGCAAACATTTGATATAAAACTTTCTAGCAAAAGATAAAATAAATATTTCTTGCTCCACTGCTCCCCAAGGATAAAGTATACTTTGGGGAAAATATGCACATTACAGACTATTGGGTTTTTACAACCATACTGCAAAAACACTGGATAGTTTTAGTGGAAATGCCTGTTATTCTTTTTTGCGCAAACTAACCAGTATTACGTACATAATGATATATGTTAAAACAATGAAGTCTTCTATATGCATTCACCTCTGCTGCATTATTCATGAGTGGTACAGTGATTTGAACCAAATGAATTGTTACATCGATGTAGTTCATTACGTGTTTGTATTATGACATCACACAAGAACACAAAATTTCTACTCTTTCATTTTTAGTTTTGCTAATCTAAAATACTCTCATGTTACCCATCATTTGTTCAAGTGTAAATTACATCTAGCTCAAGAGACAGTATGTATATTGGGTGGATTCTACATAGAGCTGACATCTTCTTACTGCAGCTGAGGAATACTTATAGCATGTACATGGGATTAGTCCAAATACACTCAATAACCATTACCTGAAAGAACTTTATAGCTCCAAGAACAATGTCCAATCCAATGTGGTAAAAGCAAGGGCATACACATGCTTTGCATCATAGAAAAGAAATTAGAGGCCTTTTGATTTAAAAAAAATTGGAAGAACTTGATAAGCATCCAGAGCTAAATCCAGACATTGTCCCTCTCTAGCTGATTCCCACTGATTTATTTGGACTGTCTGGCAGTAGCCAAAACCAGAACTTGACTACTAAGGTATTGGGAGGTATACAGTAAAACCGTATTTGTAACACAACAAGCATTTCAAGACATCTAGCTTCATTCCCACTGACCTCAACAGAAAACAGAAACAAGGAAATGTGATGTGGCCATCAGCCAAGAAAATGGATTTTTATTTAAGTCTGAGCACTGTCTTAGATGTTGCGTGTCTGTTTCAGGGTGTTTTAATGCTTTCTGCTTCTGTGTGAATCAGAAAAACAGAGTAATAACTAAATCAGATTTTCCTTCTAGATTTGGCCTGTATGGTTTGACCTGAGACTCATTGGACAGCACTGCTGTTATGATTTCAAACTAGTTCTGCAGTCTTCTTTATATGTCTGTCTACTTTTCAGATTCTCCAGCCCTTTTCAGAGAAAGTCACAAGGCTGTGCTGACAGAACCTCAGTAGGTCTCAGCAGCCATCAAAGCTTGTTAAAATTGCTACTGTACTTCCACACAAAAACACATAAGATGAATAACCAAGTAGATACCATCATATATATTCAGTACTCATGATGGAGTCACCAGCTTGAATGGATATAGACAGGACAAACATGAATAGTGCTTAAAAATTAAATTAAGGGGCATAAAATGGTTAGGGTAGTCATAAGGAGTCACATTCCATCATGCTCTATTCATGGGAAATGCACTAGTGAAGAAAGATATTATTCAAATTAAATATGAAATTAATTTTTGTTGACAGAATAATAAAGCCAGGCATATCTTTGAGGTGAGCAAAGAATACAAAATCTGTATAGCTTCATTAGGTTTCTGAGTGGCATGGGACATTCCTATACATTAATTCATTGGGGAACCTACTAATTAGAAAGAGTTACATAACTGCACAACAAGAAAAAAGTCGTTTCAGAGCTGGTTTTATCTCATTAATGATGGAGCATGGTGTTTCCTTCATTGTATTTAGGGGGCTTTGCATTTAAATTGCATTACTATGTCTCAATTCTTCAAGCTTAATGAGTGTTTTAGTTTCAATATAAACTGTTTCTAATTATTATGTTAATAATTTTTATAATTATCCAGAGTTTATTTGCAATTAGAAAGAATTGAAGATCTTTGTATGTCAAACAAATTTTATTTAAAATTCAGCTAATTTTGGTTTGAACTTTAAAATGCATTTCGGTCTGATCATGTTTGCAGCTGAATGTACAGAAAATGTAATTCCTGTCTCTTGGGAAGTTCTGATACTTGACCATTAGTTTACACTAAAAAAAAAAAAAGATATGGCTCTTAATGGAGCAAAATTGTTATGACTATTGATTTGAAAATGTAATTTTCCTACTTTATCAATTGAACTAAAGTATTTCATTTTGAACTGATACCATTTTTTCCATTTTAAAATACCATTTTTAATAATTTTTAAATTACAACAAAAATCAGCTTCCACATGGGTGCAACTCCAGAAGTTCAGAATAATGTCCATCTGACAAAAGGAAATATATACTTCAGTTTCCTCAATCAAAGCAAAATATTTCTGTATTATCAAAAGACTTTCATTTCAGGCTTCTTGATTGATCCAAAGCAGTTTCTTTCACAGTAGCTCAGTACTACACTGTGCTTCCTTGTGATGATGACTATGTCTGTCTACAAGATGAGGTCGTTGGCTGGACTGTCTCTCCCATTATGTAGGTATACCCATAGCACTTGCGTGATGCACACTTCGTTCACTCAGAGATGGTGGTGTGTCGGATTATGGGAGATGTAAACAAGTACAAGATTTGGATCTACAGAACGGAATAAGAGTATCAGATTCCAACACCTTTGAAGAAATGCCATATCACAGAAATGTAGTCTAGCTTTGAACTGACCCAAAATGAAATCAGTTTGAAAAGGTAAACTTGAATTCCATTCAAACTTTCAAAACCAGCTTTGTTTTCCTAGTATAAGGCTTAATTTTTGTAAAGGAAAATAATAGCATTTAATTTGGCAAAAAGTTTAATTACCCACTAAAAAGTTATTCAGAGGAAAATTCTGCTCCAAAATTCAATGAAATTTTACTGAAATTAACACTTTTCTGTAAAAGAAAAAAACAAAACAGGTTGACAGAGTTCCTTGTTATCTCCCATCTATGTCACCTTTCAGACATGATGAAGTGGAAGCAACCTCTTCTCTAGATTGCCAGAAATTGAGAGAAAACCTCAGTACTATGGTGTTGGAAAAGTATCAGTTTATACCTCTCATTTCTAGATTCTATCAGTAAATATCTGATACCATAGATAAAAGAGTGGGCTAAGTAACATCTGCTGTAATGCATTACAGGAATTCTTACTTCCTTATGTTAACCCTCCTACAAGGTAGTACTTCACATGCAATTTAGCTACACATGAAATTTGCAGAATATTTAGATGACACACAGTTTGCTCATCAAAAGCAGTGTCAACATCATGGGGTTCTACACTGTATTCAGTGAAATCCACCTCACATTGTATCATTAAAAGTGGGGGGGTTTCCTAAATGGCTGGGGAATTTTCTGAATGTGTTAGTTAAAATAAATACTGGAAAGAACTGCAACAGTCTACCATTTTCCAAAATCCTATAAAAACAAACTAGAAGAATTTGGAGCATCAGCTAATGATTTACACTGTTTGTTAGAGAAACAGGCATGTGTTGCCACAACCAGAAATAAATTTGAAATCCCAAAGAAAACTATCATTTGAAAACAACCAAGCTGCTAAAGAAGAAGATGTTAGGGCTGATTCTCAAAACTTTGCTTCCCTTTTAATTCTTTAAAAGAATATAATTCTTTTCCTAATGCTATTCTGTAAAAGCTGTAAAAGAAATGAAGATGCTACTTTGCATTCACAAGGAAACTGTGACTCCTTGGTAAACAAGAATCTGTTTGAACCCAAGATTAAATGAAAATTTCTCTCCAGAGCTGTTTACACCACAAATAAAGCAAAATAAAATGATACTGCCATTAAATACATCTAGTCTGAAAAATATATCAAGCAGCTACCTGACACTGTAAAACAAAGTTCGCTCCTTGGGCAAGTAGAACAAGCTGCAAATCATTACAGCTTTTCTTTGAGAGAAGTTTAAACTGAAACTACTGAGTGCCATCCTACAATCTCAAGACCTCTTCTGAGAAATTTGAGATACATCACCAAAACAAAACTAAGAAAAGTCATCCTGACGCTTTGAGGGATGTGGGTGTCATCATCTGTGAGCCACTGGGAGGGATTTACAGGTAGCAGAGACTTGTCAACAAGCCATTGAAGTCAGTGCAAAAAGTCCTATAGCTGTAAACTGCAGCAGGATTTTGATCTAAGAACACTGTCATTTGTTTTGGTCTACCGAAAGGTTGCCCTGTGGTAGCATCAGTAAGGGCTTCACCAGAAGCTCCAGGGACTGAGCTAACTGATTGTTACCCCGTGGAAAAACAAAAGTTTATTGCTCTGTGGAAGGTGTAAGAATGTTTGGGTGTTGCTTTGCTCCACAGGAATTTTAACATTTATTTGATGAAATTAGCTATTCCTTTCTGAAAGATTGAACATGAATAGATGTTTACTGTCATAGGTTAATTGTACTGATCAGAAGAGCTCTTGTGACTGCATATCTCTCCCACAGTCCTTCTTGGGAGCATTAGATTAAAAAATAAAGTCAATTTTCTTGGCTTTATGCCTCTTTAAAACTAGTCCAAAATTTAACCATAAAAAGTCATAATCTGAGAGTTTAGTGTGCTGCCTCTGTGATCTTCAGACAGGTTACTCTGTTTCAGAGGCAAACGCAGATACTCTGAGGTGGCTGGAAAAAAGAGAGTAATTGAAAAGCAAGTTTTTGCCTGCCATGGTTTCTTTGAGCAAATGTAGGAAGAGATGAGAGGAAAAAAATTATTCTTTTAAATAAATAATATCAATCTGAAGGATACAAAGCAATATGAAATTTCTGATCTTTTGATTAAGAATTTGATTTCAACTCCAATGAAAGCAAAAAGAAAATTATCTAGATTTGGGGTCTTTCTCATTTTTTTGCTCTGTGCCTGCTTTCCATTTTACCTCCTTTCCACTGGAGAAGGAAGTGAAAGAATTACAAAATCAAAAGGTCTTCACTGATCTCAGCTGAAATGAAAAATTTCTCAGTATTGATTCATGACAATTTTTGGTTTGCTATTATTGTTGTCTATCTGTGTCCATGTGGAGTGTGTGTGCATTTCTGATTCTTTTTTTGCTGAAATCAGAACATTTCAAGAAATATTACTTTTCATTTTGCTTTTAGCTTTTCATAGGAAAAATTTCTATTTTCAGACAGCCTAATAATGAGAGGAAGTAGAAAATACTTATATTTCCCAACAACAGGAGCATAACTTATATGCTTTAGAGCTTACACACACAACAAACGTGTCTCTAAGACCACTTCACCAACACTGTGTTTTAGCCCTTCTTTATAATCCTTGTCATGTGATGTAATGACAAGAGCACATGATCATCCAGGTGAAAGACTTGCTCTTTGAAAACCTGACAAGAAAATGAGGCAATTGCATGGACACCATCTCTGACACATTGCAGACAGCAGGAACAAGGAGGAGAGCAGGAGCATCCCTTTTGGTGGCGGTATGGACGTTTAGATTGGCTTAAGCTCATTGTGACACCTTATGTAACCTACAAGGCTAGTTTTGTTAGAAGTCTAGTTTCAAGGGCAGTAGAATGAGATAGTCACCTTCATAGGGGAGTTACAGTATTTTTAGTACAGAGTTCATATATTTTACAGAAATTGTTTTATATCAAAGTAGAGATCAAACTCTGATCCCTGTCCCATTTAAATATACTGACTCTAATACTTGCATTTTGTCCTCATGCATAAGTGAGCACAGATGATAAAGGTAAAGACAAATTTTAAATGGTCTACTGAGCAGATCTTTCGACTTAGATGGCAGTCCCAGGAAGGCAACCCATTAGCCTTCTGAAAATAAGTAGGAATAATAATAAACATCCTATGCCAGAAAGATTTAAGCTAATACAATCTAAAGTACAACTGCTATTATTTGAAGGCAAAGTTACTCATTTAAACTAATGAATTTTAAATGGTTTCTTATTAATAAACCAAAAAAGGTCAAATAGAGCAGAAAATACAAGGAACATGAAATGTGTTATGTCATTGAAAAAAGTCAGCTGGACAATCTAGTAGGGATCAAACCCAAGTTGATAGCATGTCCTCATGGGCAGTGCAGTATAAAACAGGAAAGAATTACTATCTGCTTAGCGTCACCACTGATGATGTGAGCCGCAAAAATTAGCACAGAGGATGATATGTTTTACTTGTCTTTTTTTGGGGATAATGCAAGGTCTTCAGAAATCCCAATGATGACTAATGGTATAGGCAATAACCAAGGTGAAGCTCCCTTGACAGGTACCTAAGACTTAAAACAGCAGCAGCTGAGACAGCTTAAAAGGAAAAAGAGACAAAATACAATAGTGGTGAGCATGAATGGAGGCTAATACTGCAAAAAGGCAATTCAATTTATAATAATTCCTGCCCCAGGCTGTCATCTAAACCAAAAGGCATCAAGAAGTTCAGAAAGGGGTAGAACTGCAGCATAGTGCAGACTCGAAGTGGGGAAGAGGCTCAGACTGTGACTAAGAAAAGAGAACTCTGCAGAGCTGACCCTGCTTACAGGGGAACCACAGACAAGACATTCTTCTAATGAAACTTCCATGCCCATGGAGGTGGAGGGTCACTGATCTGATCAATCTGAAAATAGTAATGTGGTACCATAGACTGAGAGCAAAAACTTGAGTGCTGATGATGGGCCATCAGCTTAGATGGTCTTGATTTGTGTGGGTCAATTTAGTGTAATCTTTCAGCAGCATTATTTTAAAGCAGCCTTTCTCGACATCTCATTAGTCTTTTGTTATGATGACTGGTTAATCACCCATACACTAAGCTAAAAAGATAATTGGACTTCAAATACAGAGGCTTTCACTTTTAGGTTTAACAGAAAAGTGAAAGGAATTTGCACTGATAAATCTACTACTATTTTTCAACAAGCAGCAAATAGCCACAGATTGTTGTGAAAAGCCTCTAATGACTGATCAGGGATTTTACATACTAGTGTATAACTCAGTGCTATGAAAAATATCATCAGAAGTCAGATGTTCCGCAGGATGGACTGAAATGTTGTAAAAATTCTCACGTTTGCTACATAGCCATCATTGGTATCCGTCAATGGCCAGAGCCTGGGTAACCACACAAGCCTAAAGGCTAGAAAAGATTTGGTGGTAGTTGGAAACAGTTACACATTAGTGTTGTAGAGATGTTCACTTCTTGTGCACGGGATTCATTGTGACTGACCACATGAAAGCACCTGATTCTGCAGTTAGGCCAGCACTAAAGCTACGTGACATGAAGAACTGAAATTATTAGGTTATTATTAGGTTTGGTGCATTGGATAAAAATGCAGCTGGCTTAAGTCCATAACCCTGACCTCATTGCCACATCAAAATTATTAAGATTTAGTTAAGCAGTGTAATATTCAGGTTAATTCACCATAACAGGTCTTTGCAACTGATTTAGTTGCATCTACATTCTGTTAGCATATAGCATTCAGGTAACGTATTTTTAGTAGAAAGGTTTCTTTTGCATAGACTAAATTGTTTTAGTGGAAAGTAATTGGAACTTCTGATATCATCTTAATCACTCACCCATATATCCTATTATGAAGCAGTAATTTATAAAATTTTGCTATTATAAACTCAAAAGTCAGTGAATTTCTTTTTTTTTAAGATCAGTGAAAGTTTTAATTAAAGATCCCTTTTTGTTGCTATGAAAATGGTTTTGTTTTGTGACAGGACAGAGATTTGGTTCAGAAAAGCTATTAACTTAGTGACAACACTAGAAACATCAAAAGTCGTCAAGGAACAATTGAATTGATATACTAGACCTTATCACAGCCAGTGAATAGCAGGAAAGCCTTTGTGAGTCTCCATACTGTTCATAGCTCTTTCGAAGGGTAAACTTGGCATTGAAAATAAGGAGAAAAGTTTCAGGACCTGCTCAAATGTAAAGTGTCTTTAAGACCTTTCATAAGTGCTAAAACGTAACTGCCTTTTATTGAGAAAACAGGGTTTCTGATTGACAATGTTGCTTACTTATGAATGAGCTGACAAAAAGAACCTCTGAAATCTATTGCAAGGAGAAACAGGTTGACAGGTATGTCCAATAGAAAAGATAATCCTTGAGAAAATGTATTGCTAAAATACAGAGTCTAAATTCCACTTTAACTGTAATAGACTTCCCTGTGAGATCAGGAAACACATAATAGACTATGAAGCATCTTTTTCAGCTAGAAAGTGGGAATATTCACCTCCTTCAGAGTTACTATGAGAATAACCTCATTAATAACTGAACTAGAAGGCTCTCTGAGGGAAGTTGCTATGGGAATAAAATGTCAAATTTCAGTGGACAAAACTGTTTTCTCCTACAATAAAATTTACCAGAGTGATCCTTGGGTGAAGGAAAATTCTTTAAATGAAGTCACCAGCAAAATCCTCAGTGAGGCATCAGTCAATCTTATCCACATGGAGGCTTCTATAATGCCAAACATGACAGGGGAAAGCTAAGAAAACTCTTTGCTTTAGGCTTCTTTGGGTGGTGGCTCTGAGACCACTGTTCATACAGAGTAGGACTTCAGAAAATGCGTCTCAGTGTTATGTTAAGGGGAGATTAGGGACCCATGTGAATAGGATTTTGCCCAAACATCTAGACAGAGTATGAATTGTTCTCCTCTTTTTCTTCTAAATTCAGATCCCAAGAGATGAGGAGTCCGTCTCCAAAATTGGAACTGGATGAATTATGTCTTCTATTTTTAACCACAACTACAAATGAAACACTGGGGGCAAGTAAGGACACTAAAGGGTCAGAAAGATTCACATTTCAATTGAGATTGCCTCCCATTTATTGTTTTTAAACCTAACGAACCCCATGGGCTTCGAATGAATGATGCCAGTTCTAACTTGCAGCAGAAGTGTGCCTGAAGTGCAGAGCGGTAGGCCGGTTTTTCATTTGTCATTGTAAGATTAAAGCTCATCAGTTTGACAACAGTGATGTTCCCCCAGGAAAAACCTTTCAAAAGAAGTAGTCAAACCTGCATGTTTGGCATTTGAAAATGGTATCAAAATTGCAAGAATTTCAAGAACATTTAAGGATTGTTTCTGAAGATATCCAGGCATTTATGTCTCCTGGCTCTTCCTCATCAAAACAGTGACAAACATCAACTTGAAAAACAACCCGTATCTCTCAGGGCTCTGAGGACACTAACTGGCCTTTCTGGCCATGACCAGCATCCGCCTGCCCCACCACCACCATGCTGCCCATGGGCTCAGGAGGTCCATTGCAGCTCAGCCCTGGATCAGGCTGCTAGAAGCAAGCTGCATGAGAAAGAGCTGCAGGAGCCTGGCTGGGACCTGCCATGGCTTTGCTGAGCTGTGCTTCAGCTCAGTCCTCACCCGAACTAGATTGCAGGTACGTCTGTGCCTGGCCATGCACCTCAACTACCCTCTGGATCTTGGCTGACCCCACTTACTGTCACTGACCTGCTCTGCTCATCTGGCTTGGGGACAGGGCAGCTGCACCCTGCCTGCTCCTGCTGTACAGCAGCATTTCCAGAGCTACACCCTGGGCCATGGTTTTACAGCAGTGGGATCCAACTGTAAGGCTGCACAGCAGGAGCTGAGGGTAGTATGGGGGCTGGAAACAGGAAAAGCTGCCCTTCATTATGGAAAAAGGCAGTGCTTAGTTAAATTAACAGCACATATAGTGAGTACATTTAAGTGCCAGCACTCCAGTACAGAAGAGTTAAAGAAAATTGCAAGTATTCCATTACTGCCTGGCCACAAAGAAGCACCTCGAAATCCAGCAGAAGCTAGATGCCTCTTATACTAGCCAGATTTCATCAACTGTTTAAATAAAAGAAACAACTTACTTTTAAGAGGGTTGACCTCCTCCATTAACCCCATCCTCTAGCCCACCCATAGTTATCCATCCTCTGCAATTAAATGACTTTCACTATGTACTTCAGCACTCAAGTTGCATCTTACTCATAGGTCTTGTAAATTTTTAAAACGAAGTTATACTTCTAAAAAAAATAAAACCCATTTTAGGAATGGAACCTCAAATCCAAACCTCTGAGTTTCCAGAGGGACTGACCTGAATCTAGCTTTATAGTTCTCTTTTTCTGAGTTTTCTGGAGCCAAAAGGGGCTATTTTTTGATTCTGGCTAGGATGCTTACTATTTCACTGTGTGAATCATTTAATTTCATAAGAATCACTTTGCTTTGTCTGCCATTTTGGAGTAAAAGCAGGTCTCCCAAAGGTTTTCTTACTTACATGTTCAGGACCAAACTTTTTTTGATCCAACATGATCAATTTTCCCCAACTTCAGTTGAAGCAATGGCCTGAGTCATTAGTTAATATTAAAACACCTTTCTATTTTTATACTTCACTTTTTCTGACTTTTTTTCTTCAGGGTGTGTAGAAAGGGTAGAAAAAAAGACCTGATAGTAACAGCTATATTTAATTCATAAAGAACTTGCAGAATTTCAGTGCAACTCAAATGTCTTCATCTCAAGGTTTACAGATAAATATTTAATGATGAAATTGGTAGTTTTGGTACTGAGACTGAAAAAGATGGATTGACTGCTGTACATACAACGGCCACCTAACTGCAGAAGTTTTTTTACTTGGAGCTGGTGACTTATTCTCTGATCATTGCACTGCTTGCCTCTGGGAAATCCTTCCAGTGATGAAGTAAAGATAGTTTCAGCCTGATATTTCAGCCTGCTTATTTACACACCACAAGCAATTATGCCAAAGCTGATAGGACCATGCATTGCTGAAAACAATAAATGTGAATGAGGAAATCAGGGCCTTTGCCTTATCTATCCACTGCTAAGATTAGGAGTGAAACATGAAAGATTTAAAGCAAAGCAAACATAGGTACACTCACAAAACAAACCAAATCCACCTCATCTCCACTCCTAGCCTTTCATGTCAGCTGGCACAGAGGTGCCTGAGGGGAGGAGGAGGACTTCAGACCAGCCACAGTTCCCAAATTATGGTGGGGGGTTGGCATTAACAGCATTAACAGGTTAGTAGACTCTCTAAGCCACAACTTAATTTATAAAGATTTACTTTCTATCACCACACACCAGGAATAAATAAAAAGATTCATTTGATGTAGAGGGTGTGTAGCTGACAGATATTAATGGAAAGAACATAACTTCTAATTTTAACAACAGAAGTTATTAGCTGCAAAGCACAAACAAATAGTGAACTGCAGAGGATAAAATAGCAGAAGGTTTGTTAGTCTTAATTCCTGAAACATTTGGTGGTATTAAATGTGCTTATACCAATTCTGTATAATCACAGAAATAGAATCTCAAATAAGTTTAATTATAGATGTTATATGCAAATAATGAATATTGGTGACTCAGTTCTAGAGTTCCTTTCCACATACACTGGGTTTGTTTTGATGAGAGTAAAGTATGTATAAAAATATCTATGTATACCTAGAGAGAAAGAGAGAGAACTGTTCTCTAAAAATATACGTGTATCTGTATTATATTTTCTTAACTAGGATAAAATGGTAAATCGGTAGGTCAGAGCTTCTTCTGGCTGTTTATGAAAAGAATATTAAACAGCCTTGGTTTCTTCACAGTACAGAATGGAAAACCTTCAAAACAGCAAAAAAAAGTTTATGTCCCACCACCAGGACTATCTTTTTTTTACTTGTTATGTTAATCAACAAATACAGGTGGAAAAAGGACTGGAAATCAGCTTAATATCACTAAAGACTAGAAGCAACATATTGCATATGACAGTAGTCAGCAGTCTTTCCCAGGTGGTCTGCTGGACAGTATTTTTCTTTTCCAAATTAAAATGTAGCACTGCAGGAGGTTTTTTGCAACATCCAGCATATCCTGTCACTCGAACATCAGGATGTCATTGATCCACATATGTCTGTGGATCAAAAGATGTGTATGATCTACCTTGCAGAGGAAGGTGAGGAGGCTGAGAGCTGATCCTGCTCGTTAGCATTTGTATGGTCAAGGAAGCATTCAAAATTCTCTGCCTCTCACTGGAAACAATGAGAAAACTGAATGCCACAAGCAATATCTTTTCTCTGTAAGGTACAGCAACTACAGTGGAAGGGTCGCTTTCTATTAATGCTTTTAAAATCCATGCCTGTGCTCCCTCTGACACCTGTGACATAGACTGATGGCTCCTGGCTTAGGAGAACCAAAGGTCTGAAGTCAGGGCAGCACTCAGCATAAGTGCTTGAAACCACTGAAAACATGGCATTTCTTCACTACCGCATATTACTTAATCTTTTCTAAACAGCAGACATAACCTCTCCTCACGCTCAGAAAAGCCTTGTGAAAAGCCATTCAGAGAGAAGATGCTATCCTAGCAACAGCTAGAATTTGCCTAGCCACCAGACAAGCTCCCCTTGCACATCCTGCCTCCCACAGCCAACGTTTACAACTGCCCAGGCAGCTATTGCCTAGCTGCTCTCTTCTCCCGTTCATCAGTAGAGAGCTCCCTAACTCCAAAAGAATAAAGATTGCCCTGCTGAAAGTTTGGATCACTGGTAAAAGTTCTCTACCCTATGACTCTTTTCCAGCAAAATCTCACAGCACTTAGTGGTGACATTTTTGTTTAACAGAAGATCAATAGATCCTGCAAGTCTTTCAACACTGAGATTTTTGTGGAGAATTTCACACTAAAAATGTATTTCTCTTTCTAAAGTATTTTTATCTGATATTATTATTTGCACCATAAAACAATCTAGTTTAATAGTTTAGCTTAAAAACTTAAGCAAAAGACCTCAAAGACATGTCACTGGGCTGGAAAAGAGTTGGAAATAATGGCATAATTGGCATACCTTTGCTGAAAAATCACGTCAAGGCTGGGTAGAGAAGACTCTCATGAAGCTGCAAAAGACATCTGGATAGTCTGTTCCTCTCGTTATATCCAAACCATTCTCAGTAAAGGCTAACTTTGTTTTATAGCAATGCCCTGCACATAAAGGTGTGTAGCTATGTAGGTTCCATAGGCTAAAACATCCAACTATGAAGCTGGACTTAAAATAATAACTTTTTCCTACTTCTCAGAAAGTATCTTTTGATTAGCTTTGAGTTCAGCTTGAAGTTCTTTGACTTCAAGCTCTGTGTAACAGATCACAGTGCCTAAGATGTGGTATTGCCCCAAAAGAGTTTGCAGGCTTTACAGCTTGGACAAAGATTTATCTAAACCTAACCCCAAAAGGCATAAAAACAATCTTAATAACATAATGTGAAAACGATCCAGGGGGAAGCAGAGGATAGTTTCAGAAAGGTGCAAAGGACATTCAGGATTTGTGATTATATTGCATCTCTGTTTCACCAGGGTGGCTAAGAACAGTTTTCATCGCTCAGCAATGGAGGCAGAACAATAGCAAAAGGAAATAATAATTACTGGAAGGATTAACTCAGTTTGCATTTTTAGATCTTAAATAAGGAACAGCAGGTGTTCCCTTATCACTGCAAAAGTAGGAAAAAGAAGGAAAAGATTTTTTGTCCACTACAGTATATTGCCTTGTAGTATATTTATCTTACTTAATACAACAGTCTTTCTTACACAGAACAGTGTTAGCAATACAATGACAAAGCCAGTGGTCTATTTCGTTCACTGTCAAACCAAGCTAAAAATAACAGGGCAGAAAAGTACATCAGCTGTAGAACTTATCTAAAAGTTTCCAAATTTCAAAGAACTGGAATTAAAATAATTTTTTTAAAAAATTAAAAAAAAAAGAAAGAGAGAGAGAGAAAACAAGAGAGAAAGTGGAAATAAATTCAAAAGCAAGAAAATATTGCCAGATAGAAGTAGGAAGCTAAAAAGCACAGATTTAATTCATATTTCAATTTGAGTCAGATAAACAAACTGTAGGGTAGATTTGGTGAATATATCCAAACAAACATTTTCAAAATAGAAAAAGGCAGAAAAGGATTAATGAAATATAAAATACAGACTTTTATATTATGATATGATATTATGAAGAAAATATTTATGGAGACATAAAATTTGGGAAATAAATTTCAGATTCATGAACTATGTTTAGTTATCATTAAAGCCTTAAAAACTTGTATAATATGCTGCCATCAACTCTAGTAATGCTTTCTAAGAAGGGCTCCTTCAGTTTAAAGGGAAATGCCTTTGTCTTAAGTATGGAATGAATGAAAGTAACTTACGTGTCTATATTGCACTTAATAACCCTGTCAGAAAATAGGGTACAACATTTCTAAGACTAAAAGTATTGTAGTATTTGATACTCTTGTGTCAAGACCTGTGACAGAGATCATAGAAAAGGGGTGTAGGAGAAAAACTGAATATAGATAGAATCTTCCATTAGTTATAGCAGAAACTAATCGTATGCAAAACTGAAAAAAGAACCCTGATGGACTGAATACAAGTGAGATAAACTGAAATCATAGAATCATAGAATCATTTAGGTTGGCAAAGACCTTTAAGATCATCAAGTCCCACTGTAAGCCTAACACTGCCGAGTCCACCACTAAACCATGTCCCTAAGGGCCAAATCTCCAGTAAGCTTTCCTTGGTTGCATACTGCTAGGTTTCCTGATGGACAAAGAATGCCAGATCGGAAAATACAGAAAGTTGGCAGCCTCTAGAACTGAGGCGGTGGTTTAAGAAGAGACATCAGATTTTTATGAACATTTTTTATAGAGTTCAAATTTCCAGTGGTTAAACACAAAACTGTCCAATTGCCTCAGAAATCCTAGCCTGTCCATTCAGACTGTTTCATTTACTTATGAAAATACACAAGTTGATAAGAGTCAATGTGGAAATTAAGGAAGCTAAAGATGAGGTCAACTGATCAGGTGAGAGACGATTACAGTGTAAACAAGTCTGGTTATTGGAGTGGAAAATAACTTATTTGGGAACAAATGGAAGAAAATCCTCATTTCTGTGATATAAAAGAACACCCCTACTCTTAGAGCCCCTCATTGCTGGACACTTCAGGTGACTGCGGACCGCCTAAGGGAATAGGCCAATATATAACCCCAAGATTTTCCTGAGGACAACCTGAAAACAGGTCGCATGCTGCTCTTTCATTATATTTATCAGATTCTGGTAGGTGAGGAATCTGAAAGGGAAAGCCTGGTAGTATTCACCAGTGAAGCAACAGCTGCCTTTGTTCCTTCCTCTTTTCTCCAGAAATTTGTGTTTTAAAAAGGTACAATACTAGTATCTATCAAAAAAAACTTTGCATAAAGGAAGTACAATAGCCCATCTACTACATTAGACAGAGTAAGAACTTGAAGTGTACAGTATAATGTTGTACTGTATACACACGATGTATCATTTATACAGTATAATGTTCATTTCTAAGGGTTTAAAATTAAGTCAAAGAATGTTCCATGAAATACTGTATTAAGAGAATCAGTTCTAGGTCCTGATAAATGTATTAACACTCAACCTCCTCTTGTACTGAGAAGGTGTAGGCATCTTGGGTCCCACCAGTGCTCATCTGCAGATACTGTGTGATATGAACAGGCATTTCTGATAAAGGAAGTAGTTCCTGGGATCAAATGCAAACAAATAAAAGTCAGTGTTATTCTTCAAAACAGTTACTGTATTAGATACTGAACCCCAGAGAGTAAACCAGTTTTGTTCTTCTTTAACCAAAGGAAAAAAAAAACATTTACCTGTTCTGTTTCTGCAACCACCTTGTATTTGTTACTCATGCCAAATTGTGATTGAGTCCAAGGAAACTCAGAATATGATTTAGTTAAGAAAACAATGTTCATTGCTAGCACAAGTTTTTGATCTTTGCAGAATAATAATCTTTATTTTTTCCTGTTGCAGGGAAGCTTACATATACACACGTATAGTGTTCACAAGTACAACAGCAAATTCAGCATCAGCTCAACATAGGCTTACATTAGGCAGTAAGTAATGTAGTTTAAGGCAATCAATTTAACTAGTTCATGAAATTAAGCAGAACTGTGCTCAAGAGAGATCAGGTCCCTGATGTGCACACTGCTTACTACTGCTGCTCTTCCCCCTCCAGAAAGTCCATGCCTCTCCTGCTAGGTTTGGTGGATAAGCCCCCTACTTTTTGTCCCTTCCCCTCACAGGTTTTACCATGATACTGTGGAGCTCCACTACCAGGCTAACCTTGAAGTTGTCCTTTTCCTTTGAATATCCTCTCAGAAATTCTAGCTTTGCATTGGTTGATCTCAGTAGCAACCTTCTCTTTTCCACACCTTTCCTACCATCTTGGCATTAGCTCACTCTAGCTAAGTCGAAATACTGCGAAACCTCCAAAATGAATTTGGCAATCTTTTCCTCTTTTCCACCTTTCAGTGCTTGGTCCCAGGTGTCACTGCCCACCAGGTTTGCATCAGGAAGGTTTCTGCTTCTGCTTTCCCAGCCTTGCTGTTTAATGAGGAAGCTAGAAAGAAGAGTCTTGTGCTTGGCCAACAGAAACCCTGCTTTCTTCATTCTTACGCCTACATTCAGAAGAGACTATACAAAGACAGTTCTGGTAGGATAGGACCTACTTTCTTTGAGTATCTATGAGCAAGATCATAATTCCTTACTGTTTTTTCTTCCAAAGATTTTCTCAGTCATTTTCTAATTCAGTCAGGTACAACATTTGATTCCAGGCTGAACTTCCTCCATTCACTGCACAGCATGTTCACAAAAAACTGCATTCCCACATCACTGCTAGATTTGTAACCCACATCCACATATCCACATCACAGAATTCTTCCACTTTCATGCCAGATGCTATCAATGACCCAGTGGATGTCACACCGGAGCCTGATGGGAGGAGATAGACCTGTTCCCCCTTGTTCTATGGGAAGGTGTCAGAGCGGAGTGAGTGCAACCAGCCTCATGATCTCCCTGGCAGAAGTAAAAGACTGATCTTTTGAACCCTACTGGAAGTGAAGCCAATATTGAGGAGTAGAGTCAGTTTAACATCTCTGTACATTTGAACACCATTTGTCCATGGGAAGACCAAGCATTTACTTTTCAGTGTGCTGCTTCTTCCACCATTCAGCTTCTCCAGTCCTGCAGAACCCAGCTCTCTGAAAGCGTACTCTTTTGACACAGAAAACCACAGAAGCACAGCTGAAGGAGCAGAGCCTTACCTTTTCACTGCACGAAACATCTGTGGGCAGGGATGCGAGACAATCTATGAATTTGTAAAGGAGTGATTGTGAAAGCAATGGTGTTGAGATTTAGACAATAATCTTGTTTTCTCACAGTTTATTTCACAATCAGAATTTTCCCTGATCTTGGATAGGAGTCTCCAAGCTTATCTTGCTTGATGTTTGCTTAGCTTTGAATTATTTATACTTAGTTACCCAAAAAGCCTATCTTGACATCCAGGCACACTACATAACACACACAGCAACATGGGTAAAATGTTACCTCTCCTGAGCACTTACCCTTCCTAGATAACAAGCCACCAAGAAATTCCTTAACACTCTTAGAGGTAGGTGTCATGCCAACAACTTGTGTAAATTCTGGAAGGCTACAAAAGCAGCAGAAAAGACTTACATGATGCCTTTGTTTAAGACAGAGGTCCTGACAAGGATGTTTCCACCAAAGCAGAAAATTAAATCCTGGAATTGTAGAAAATCTGTTTAGGACAACTGATGATTGACAATTCATCTGGTCCATCTCTAAGCCATTGCTGGCAGAGATTTTGTCGAATCTGTTTAATGGCAAAGTAAAATAAAATTGGTAAAAACTTTAGCTGTCCCTTGAAAGAGTCTCAGTTCTAATCCTGACAGTGGGAGGTAAATCAGATATTGCACAACATTTTTAGGACAGTCAAATGGGGGAACAGAGATGCAGCTCATTTGAGGGAGCAAGAAGCTAAGATGGAAGTGCCAGATTCAACCTGCTTTTCTTTAGAGTTCCCTGTAGAAAAGGGAAATCCATGATCTAGTATTAAACTCCACCTATAATTACCATTTAGTGTCTGAAGAGGTCTACATTATCTGTGTACATTTTACCAAAGCTTTAAGAAGACTGAGTCAGGAAGATAATGGCTGATGGTGGTTGCAATGCTATCATGTTCCTTCTGAACCTGCTTTGGCACTCTGTGCAAACTCTTGACAACACTTTGGCAGTTGGTACCTCTGTGACTGCCTGGAATTATCATATTGTTCTTCTGTGCTCTCCTTTCTGTCTATATTCTCCTATTGTCTCATACCATGCTGTAACTGCAAGCTCAACACTGATCACTATTTTGTTCTGTGTTTGTACAGACACTAGCATTAGGGTTTCTGAAATGTATCGCACTATACTTAATGATGACTTCATGTCTAAAGTTCAATAAATGGAAAATAAAATTGTATATAAATTCAACATGGTCATAAAACAAAAAATAAAAATCCAATGGTCTGGATCTTATTTATCTAAAACCTTGATATCCAGCACAAAATAATGCCTTCAACAGCTGTGTTTTATCCATTTTTTGACACAGAACTGCCTTAGAGCATTTTTAAGTCACGATGTGGTATTCCTACCCAATCCAGTTCTAAAAGGGAATTGGAATATTCATCTTTGCGAAGGAAAAAGTAAAATGCTACATAACCTGCCATAGAAATTGCATGAACAAACCAAAAATCCGGCAGAAATACTAATCCCACCCTATATTTGTTACTTTCACTAACAAAAGGTATTTAGATTCTAAACCCTTTGCTTAACTGTAGGGCTATATTTCATGAAACAATTAGTTTGATAAGAGTATGTTATTAGCCTCGTGATTCGAGCTCTTTGCAGTTGTTATATGACTGCCTCAGACATTATCCATTACAGCTTTGTGGCGGCAGGCTGATGAGCACTATCATATCACTGACAGGAACTGGACACTGCATTCTCTATTTTGAATCTGACTCAATTTGACATTTAACCATTGCTTTAAATTGGTTCAAAGTGAAACCCTTATGTGTCATTTTTCCCTATGTTACTTTTATAGATCTTCAGCTTCCACCGCACTTTATATAAACTCAGCCATTTAGCTGAATTTAGCTACCTGAACCATATTAATTGCAGGCCTTTTTATTAGGATCTGTATCTATTTTTTATGCTTTTAGTACAAGATGGTCTTTTCAGCAGCTGGTCATTTAATAATGACTTTTTCTGCAACTTGCCAACAACTTAAAATCCTTCATTTAAGCTGAAGACTTTTCCAAAGAGGAGAGGTAGAAATTAATTTTAAATTACAATTTAGAATTTAAAGTTTAACTCCAGAGGATGGATGCTATATTCTCTAGTATATAAGATTTCCATTGAGCTCTGTAGTTATGACTCTACAGCAGAATGAAGCCTTATGACTCAGGCAAAGGAGTAGCACTTCAGCATTTCCTTGAAGTTAAGTAGATACATAAGCACTACAGTGAATCAGGGACGGCCATGTAGAAGTAAGCCAAGGCATGTTGCTTATGCCTCATTTCCCTCATACAAGACTACAGTACTGAGGCACAGCATATCACACTGACCTCTGAAAAGGAGTGTTCAAGTTCTATAGGTTCAGGATGCTCAGTGAAGGGCTCTTTGGAAATACATATTTGCTTTAAATGTAAAGTCATGTACTATAAAAATAAAACCAAGCTCTTTACAGTTTCTAAAAGTAACTGTAGCAAAACTGACTTTTTAAGCCCCAAATAATCAAACACAACTGCCATATCCCTTCACAGGACCAACTTCTAGCCTGTAACTCTTTTGTTTCTTATCCTTTCCTCTGTATCTTCCACCACAATATAGGCAAATATGTTATTACTATTTGGTGGTAGTATTAATATCTCTCCCGAGTCAGCTCTTTTCTAAATGACTCTTTTCTACTATTTTGCTTTCACCTGTTAAATATCACTGAAGTTTTAACAGAGCATGGTCAAGCAAATCCAGCATGAAAGATACTTTTTACAGTCACCAGGCTATTGCTAACATATTTGTTACTTACGATATTTACTGAGAATCTGCAAATAACATTTACCAATGGTAAATATTCCCCTCACCCTTCTACTGCCATTCTTGTGAACTTATTGCTGAAGAGTTGAACATGAGGAAAGATGTACTCTTTTGCTCTCCTGATATTAGTACTGGATACACATATTCAGAAGAGGATAGTTGTTATGAGAATAGAAAATATTTGAGGTAAAGAGTGTCAATGTTCCTTTGCTTCAGCAGTATTAACAAAAATGAAACTGTTTTCCTTTTACCTGAGTGCTAAACTGACTACACAGTTAGTGCAGTATCTAGCTGGAAAACACTTTCTAAATGTCTGAAAAAATGTTATAGCTCCACGCCATTAAAGTAACTAGCTTTGATTAGAGGTAGCGATGCTGCTACACCAGACCTAGTTGTCTATCCAACCTATACAGCAATAAAAATTGAGAAATGAAACATTTTTCCATTGAGCTTCTTTAGCCAGAGTATAAGCTCTAGGCAAACAAAGGACTCTGTTCACTGGATTTTCCTAGCTGTTGTTGTGCATTAACCTAGGCTAAGAAGAAAAAATGAGATACATGGATTTACCAGAAGTTCCAGAAGTCTGGAAATGATCCAGCTGAATATTTATACAAAATGCTCAGTGGACTTGATAACTGGCATGGAGCTGATAAGAGTGGTGATAATACAAAACATTGGTAAAGTAATGGAGAATCAGAGCATCACAAGGAAAGAAGTGGGGTGGGTGATCATCTTTGAGAATGTGAATAATAGAAATGGACCAAAATTCAGTCATGCAAAATGCAAGGTCATGTGCATAGGAACACCAAAAATTTCTGCTGTAGATTGGAGCTCATCAGTGGGAATTACTGAACAGGGCACTGATGGGCTTAACTGCTCACAGGGTGACTGAACTATCCACATGATGTGTCCATGAAAAGGGCATATGTAGTTACAGGCTGTACCAGGAAAGTTATTTCCAGTAGAGATCGGGAAGTATTGTTTCCAGCACAAGGTCCTGGTGAAAACTCACCTGTGTATAATTTGGGTTATCTGTGTGCAACGAAGACAGGTTCAAACGCATGCAGATGAGTGGCACAGGGAATGAAAAAGCAGTAGAAATAAGAGAAAACTAGAAGAGGTTTTCATCCAAATCAAAGAGTGAGAGGGGACTTTTTTGCTGTCTATCAATGCACTGGAGTAATCATGGACAGTGGAGAGCTGTTTAAGCTAAGAAAAAAGTTGAAATAAACATAAATCTTATAAATAGGTTAAGAATCATTTAATCGTGAAAACAGATGTTTCTAACCATTCAAAGAGTGAACTTCTGGAAGATCCTTCTAAAAAAATAGAACATAGAGAACAAATATAGCTAGTTTAAAAATGGTATGTATTATGGCCTTTAAAAAGATCAGTGTATGATAATGATGTGTTATGCTGTCTGTGATAACTGGGGTTTTACAGCATGTCGTCCAGCCTTCTGGCTGGATCATTTTTTATTATCCTAAGCATGGTGGGGAGTCTACATACAACTTACAGTTTTTAGATCTACTCAATAGATCAACACCTATTCTTATTAGACAGAAAGCATGAGTTGTAACTCTAGAGCAGATACTCTATAAGCTTGTCAGGCAGCACCTGGGTGCTGTTCACGTACTATTTCCATATATTTCTTTGTTAAGCGGTACACTGAATAAGTAACTTTTTCTATGATTTACAAAGTGACAATAAATGGTTTTAAACCTCTTCTTCCAAAATTTGTGTTTTATTCTACATCCATCATTAACACGTACGAACATAAAATGACAATACCTTTTTCTGCTCGTTTTTCTCATTTTAAGAGGCAGCTGTGACATTACACACAATACACTAAATAACTTAGTTTCTATTATGCCTACATATTCATACACAACTCATTTATTCCAGTTCTCTTTGAATTGATGAGCATTGTCATTCTTGAGCAAAATTATACTATCTCAAGAAACAAATCGACTTTCTCTTACTATACATTCTCTTTTGCCTTTTTTTTTTTTATATTGAGTCCAATATTGTGGAAAACAGTATTGTTTCTTGTAGCTACTAGTGGGAATATGAAATACAACCTGATTTTGGATTAAACCTTGTAAGATATATTTTCAAAGAGGAGATATTTTCCTATATTATTTAGGTACTTGGGAAAATGCCATCCTGAATAATAATTTGTAAGTAGTATAAGAAATAGGTTATTGTTTCAAAAGCAATGGACTCTTCTGAACTAGATGGTTGTGCTAAGCATAATATCTTAAGAGGAAAAAAAGAGATTGTGTTAGGAACATTAATAATGGGGAAAAAAACAGAACAAAACAAAACAAAACCAGGCAAAGAATAAATAATGACCTAATAGAAATCCATAAATACTTTATGTGCTTTTTTTATTAGGTATTAATAATGGCTGCATTACAGAAACTTTTTCCTGAGGGAAAAAGGACTAAGTGGCATGAAGTCTTCTCTGCAATAATTTACTATTGAACTTTGTTCATTTTGTTCAAAAACTGACCACAGCCTTGTCTCATGGAAAAAGAAGTGGGAATAATTCATGGAAACTGTTAATTCAAGAGAGCCCAATCACAAGTCTTACAAAGGCAAAGGCATGGCTATTTTTTTACCTTAGGGTATATAGACAAGATTAACACCATGCTTTCACTCTTGGATATCTCTTGGTGAGATACCTCAAGGTTTACAAGACTAATTGCACATGATCAAGATTTCAGCTCGGGGGGAGGTATGAGGGGGTTCTTTCTCTCTCACTGGTTTACGTAGCATGACCTATGGTAACTGACTGAAATTTTATATCAGTACAAGAAAATCACAGCTATTGCACCACAATACACAAACAGTAAATAATCTGTCCCATTCTCCACACAAACAATGGAGTCTTGTAAACCAAACCTCATCAAACACCTCTTCAAGCTTTGTCAAGGAATAGGGAATGATAATTGTGTCTTAAATGCGAGTAAATGTGTATTCACTCTTTTAAGCACTTTACATGCATTTAATATATTTCCTCCCTATTACCAAAACAATACAAGTATCTCCATGTGTCCTGAACATATAGGGAAAAGCATACATGTTTTTGATCTGTTATGAATCTCAGAAACCCAAAACAATGTGATAGACTATAGAGACACAATGACCTCCTAATAAAATATATTGGGAGCTGCTGGGAAAGGGATATACTCAAAATTAAGCACCAATCGTCTAGATAGGCAACAACATCTATCCCATAAGTAACATTAAAACCACTTCTAGTGATAATATACAAATACCTGCTTCCTAAGAGTGCAGTGTTCTCTTTGCTTCAAAAGTCAAAATGATTGTAACTGAAACGCAGTCACATAATTCCAGTTAAATATGGTCTACATATGCAAATGACATGGAAATGCATAAATAGTGAAGAAACACCATATTTTACGCAAACTTTTCCAATGCCTTCCAAAAACTACAAGACACACTTTCTTACGACATATTAGCTAGGCAAGGAGAAAAATCTCAGAGTAATAGAACAGGCTAAAAAAAAGTTTCAGAAAGTAAAGGTGGTGGAAGAAGTATACTGAGAGAGACATCACCATTTAAAATGGACAGGTGGGCAAAGAGTCAACTATAAATGAAAACAAAGAAGTGGGCATCCATCTCCAAAACGATGCCTGTTCATAAACGCGTGTATGAAGTTACCTGCCATGTGCTTAAACCCCAAGCGGTGCCGTGCTAGACTTCCGATGAGCTCGGCTAAAGGCAAATACCCGCCCAATCGGTGTGAACGGCTAAACAAAGGCGGGCTGTCCCTCCTCCTTCCCCGGGCAGCTCGCCCCACAGCAGACAGCCCGCTGGAGGATCT
>NW_008825167.1:11284756-11299825 GCF_000699105.1 Pygoscelis adeliae
GGGTGTGCGGTGCATACATACGTGTGTGTGTGTGTGTGTGTGTGTACACCAACGCGTGTATCTTGAAATGACTCCACTGTAAAAATGTGTTAGGGAAAACGTTAAGGTATAGCACGAATCACCTGCTATATAGCGAGTAGTGAGGTCTTTCCAGAGTTGCTATTGATATTTATACAAAGAAATAGCTGTCCCACTCCCTTCCAAAAACGCTACTGTTTGCAACTTTTGAGGTGAAGTAAAAACAATTACCCGTGAAACTTTCTCCAAAGGGAAACAAGTAAAAAAAAAAAATTGTGTCTACATTGTTATCGTCTCCCAGTCAAAGCCTGTGCAGTTCCTCTAGGAGAAACCCGCAGATGAAAAATCAAATCGGGGTTGCATTTTTGGCTTCTCCACTGTTACAAGGGGAGAGGAGGTAGAAGGAATAGGAGCCTGAAGCCAGGGTATATGTATTTTCATATATACAGGCAGGAAGACTCTAATGTTCTCCTGTAATATCTACCACCCCTCTTTCAGTATAGCTGTTTAGAAAAGCCCAAGAACAAATTCTATGTGAAGTAGGAGAACTTTCAGCCTCTTTGCTTATGATTTTTAGCTGCCTTAGTTACTCGTATCACCTGTCTTTGAACCCAATCTAATCCTGCTATAATATTTGAGGGAAAGGTTGATCAGAACTGAATGCAGTGGGTAAGACCCTGTGCTGTGGGGCTGAGAGCTCAGAGCTTGCAGCACCTACAAACCCAGAGAGCTGATAAATTCAGACACAGTGATATTTTTCCAGAAGTAGACATGGACAGATTGTATCACCCACTGATATCCCTTACTTAAATTATTTGGGTTGCCACTATTTACATGTGAAAGCATTTGCAAAATAGGGAAGCTTTCAAAATGTTGACCCACAACTATTCATCTAAAATGTAGTCTGGAAAGCATCACTTGGTCTTTGTTATTCTTCTGTTTATTACTCACCCATTCAAAGATTTAGTCATCCAGTCAAAAGCAGAAACAATATCATGTTACTGAAGTTATGTTCCTTCAGTCAGAAGACATCAGTAGCATATAGAAATCATAGCCCTTCAGCTCTCTTTTGGGTTAACTGGCCAACACGGTGCTTTATGTTAATCCATTTCCTTTTGCATTAGCTAAGGAGGACTGCACTTACAGTTCAACACATTTCAGCTCATAAGAGTTACCTTCTCCCTGAGCTAAGTGCTTACATCATGTTAATGTAATTGTTTCAATTCATGTGAAAGTATTTTAAAGTGACCTTCCAAATAATGGGAACTAGTTTGCCAGTAAACCCCCAGGCTGATCATTTTACACACAAGAAACATATCCATAGAATACAGACATGGGATGAGCAGGAGCAGTTTGGGATTGCTTTGCATGCAGAAAATAGAAATTAATACAAAATTACTCAAAACTGTCTCCAAGAGTTATTCTATTTCTTTTTTTACATCTGACTCCCTCCGTATAGACCAAAAGTCTAACAAATCTTCTGAGATGTCTTTCATGATCTCATATGACAAGGCCCACCATGAACCAAAACAGTTCTAACAGTTTACAGAGCAACGAGCTGTCTCCATTAATTAATCAGTCCTACTAGACTGACATGTCTTTTTGACTCCTATATGGACTATCACAGCTTTTCAATTCATTTGTCCTTGGTTTGTGAAAACCCCTGGCTTATGTTTAAACATCAGCATACCTAGGAGGTTAAGACAAACTGCATGCTGTGTTAATGTGAAATGGGGAAAATTAACATATAATAATTAATAATCATTCATTCATGATTTATTAATTGATATAACTCCTGCACTTGAATAGTGACAGACATTATCCTTCACAGTCATTTTCTATATAAATACACCAAAAAATGATCGTTTGACGAGTTTTTGGGTTTGCTGTTCTGAAGGCAATACAATGTATTCACTACTACAGTGCCTTTGCTCTGAAAAAAGATTTGTTTGTACCACACTCACGAGCTTCCTGGGAGCATCAGCTTTTCTGCAGTTAAATCAAATGCTGTTTTCATAATGGTGTCCAATGGAACAGAGAGCATCAAGGCTCCAGATGCATGCTCAAGGCCCAGCAAAGACTCAAGGAAACCAATGGCAATTTTCCAGTACCTTCGATATGAGTAATATCAAGCCTTGATTATATAGGCTGCTTATTTACAGGGACTCCCCTTTTCCTTTGCAACACCGAATACATGCTAAACTCTGAACAGATGCATAACTTCAGTATCTTTTTTTTTAATGCTACACAGAACAACCTGAATTCCACTGCATCTGCTCCAAATTTAGCAACAACTCTTCAGGAGCAATTACTCATGTGTTTTTCCAATTGTTTTTGTAAATCAGAAATAAATCTGAAATTCTAAATCATAACATCATGCATATCAATGAAGCTCTCTGAAGCCTGAGCATTTTCAGAACAATTAAATATTTACTCTTCTTGGACAGAGATTTTTAAGCTATAGATGGTCAGAGTTTGTAAGTCTTGCAAGACCAGAACCAAATCCAACTTCTCATTCTTATCTGTTCTCCTAAAAGATGATCAGGTTTTGATTGCGATAAACCAAGTTCTAACCTTAAAAACACATTTTATTTTTAGCAGGTAAACACTGCATAGCCCATGCAGAAAACACGGTAGAGAAAAAGGACAGTCTAATAGAGCTTTTTCCCCTCCTGTAAATGAGAAGCTGCAATCAGCATGAACATCACTTTTAAGATATTAGTTTACCTTTTCATTTAAGGCCTATGTTGTCTGGCTTAGATTAATAGTGATTTTTTTCAGATCTCCATGCAGAGTTAGCAGTAAAGAAAATCAAACATGATTACACTCCTTTGCATTATAAAACATCCCTTAGGGAATCCAGTAGTTTAAAGCCAGTAATTCTGTGATTACAGCTTTTGTATTAAAATGCTTCTGATGAGACTTACAGGGTGACCTTACAGTTCTTGATTTCAAAGCATACCCTGTTGATATGCTAATATTTGTAAATTGCAGAGTGTTTACACTGACATCTTTGTGTTTGAATACTACCCTGGAGTTAACAAACAAAATATTAAAATGATATCTCTTATCTTTATGATTATGACTACTTTAAAAAGAAAAGATGATGGGTTAATAATAGTCCCCTCCTTGGAAACCAATAGGGTCCCCATCAGAGGTGGTTACTTCTGCTTGCTTCCTTCCTCAGAAGAGTCATTTTTGCTGCTGTGTGTTCTTCCTGCCATTGTGGTGACAAGGGTAGGGCACACTGTGTTCATCAAAAGGCAGTGGGATTTTGAAAGTGAGTATCAGTGAGAAAGGAACACAATTCTTACTGTTTTTCCATCTCACCAAGAAGTGCTCACTGGTGGTGTGGTCAGATTTGTTCTCAGGAGAAAGTTCAGGCAGGGTAAGGAATTAAAAACCTTCAGCTGTAGTCAAGTTCTCAGTTCAGGCATGAGAACAGGCTCTGTGGTTTAAGCCAACTCCTTTCCAGTTAGGCAGTTGGACTAGGTGATCATTGTAGGTCTCTTCCAACTGAAATATTCTATTCTATTCTATTCTATTCTATTCTATTCTATTCTATTCTATTCTATTCTATTCTTTCACCTTGCACTGGACCCCAGGAAGCTTACTATGGCTATTTACCACGTGTCAGCTGAGGCAGTGGTAAAACTGCTGAAACTCTCTTTCCAAACCACATCTGCTCCCCCCCATCCTCTTCAGATCACTAAGATGTGATAAAAGGCAGAAGATGCTGAAATCAGAAAAAAACTTTGATCTTTCCATAGTTTGCTGTTGGAACAGGCTCTCTGCCCTTTTTTATTTGTATTTTAGGGAACTTATGCATTAGGAGCACTCACTAAATAAGGCAGCAAGAGACAAGAACCCGAAACACACACTGACAGTTTTCTAGTCACTCTTCAAGCATAAGTACTTGCTGTTCCCAAGAAAGGTCAGAGCCTGTGCAAATTGACTGAGTCCTATTTCATCCCTGGATGAATTCGGAGGAAACTGTTTCTTCTAAGTTTCTATCAAGATAGTGTTAAAAAGCTGGAGTTTTATTGAGGTTTACCATGAGCAGCAGTGAGTCTAATTGGCATCATCTGGCATACTCATGCAAGTGACAGGGTGCAAGAATTGGCCCAAGCATAGATCAAAGTTTCCTTTACTTTGCCAGGGCTATGACCTTGCTGGAAGGCAGTGGTTCAGTTTGGCTTCCCAACCTGCTCTCCCAACTCCTCCTTCCCCAGCAGCCCTACCTCCAGTCCCCAAGACACAAATCTAAAGCATAATGCAGTTTTTGAACAGATTTTAAACCAATCCCAGTATGGATCATCCAGGCATGGATTTGCGTGAGGATGAAAGGGGCTTTAGCCTTCCCATCAGAAAAGTTAATGGAGTATGGAATAGACTCATAGACAAGTTGTGCAGAATCAGATCTCATGGTTGGATTGTGAGGGTGCCTTTCCCCATCCTCCATTTTACAGGGAGGCCAACAGCATTCAATAAGGTTTTTAAAAGGCTGCCAGCCAGCTGCTTCACTTGCATTGCATAAGTGCGAACGCAGCACAACTATGGCCATTTACTCAGAGACCTGCTTTATGCTCAGCCTTGTTTCAGGAGAGGAAGAAAGTGTTTGATCCCAGATAAACTTGGGAAATCATGGAAAGCCTTTACCACAACATCTATAAATTGTGTTGGACATAAAGGGCAAGAAGAGCAAGGATGTCTGTATGAGTAATGTATTAGAGGGAAACTACAACTATTTATTTGTACAGAACCCTAAACTGACAAAAAGGGGAGAGTTGGTTCTGCACTACATTGAATATACTGGGGTCCAAATTGCAGTAGCTTTGGGTCTGGGCTTCTAGTTAAGTTCTAGTCTTACTTATCATATATCCTTTATCTGTACGATACTGTGATATCAGCCAAGTAAGTAAAACAGATTAAATTGCCTATAGGCAGAGCAAACACCATTCCAGACAGCATTGGCTCTAGAAACGGTCCCCAACCCACTGGAGTCCCTCAGAAAATATGACTGTCTATAGAACTGAAGTCAGCTTCCTGTGCGTATTCAAGGAGTGAAAAGAAACTAAAGTTACTGGAATCCAAGATCAGGAATGATTACACTCCAGAATTGCTGGCCCCAGTTTGGACGTATTACTACTGAGTCATGTTTTTGCAATTGGCTTCAGTCACAGCCTGATCAGGTCCATTATGCCTATCTTGTGATTTGACACTGTTACACTAAATCTCAGATTGATAACCCTAAGCAATTTTCACTGCAGTATGCAGCAGAAATCACTTCAAAATAGAGAGTGTTTTGTTCCTTTCTAGCTTTTACCTGTTTCTGTGGAATTCAACATGGCATGTGCTATGTATTTCCTTCAGCACAGAAATAACATGGAAAACTTGTGAAAGTTTTTTGTTAGTTCCTTCTTTGGTATGACCAAAGTTTTGAAGTCCACAGTATGAGAAAGCAAAACCCAATGGTTATGGTTGGAATTTGAGAAACCTGGTGTCAGCCCTCTGCAAGATTACATGTGTCTGTCCTGTTAAGGTCAATGGCGATACTTTGGTGTGAAACAGCTGCGATCGGAGCAGAGTCAAGCCTTTAGCAATGTGAGACACACACACACAAAAAAAACCCTAAGAGATTGGTCTTTACTGCATGCAGGTACATCAACAGGAAGCATGGACAAAATATCTTCTGCCTGTACAGGTTTTGGTCACAGCCTTTAGTTTTATATTTGGGATGTTGGAAAGGAATCTTTCTAAACTGGTTGAGGTCATCAAAACACATATATGACAAAAGATTTCGGAGACCACGGGACCTTGTTGTGATCAGCTTACTGCCACATCATGTGCTTGAGCATGGCAATGTTCAGCTTGGGCATGAAACTGAGACCAGGGATTCCCATGTTCCACTCCTGCTGTGCACACTTCTTCACCATTGCACACTTCATCTTTCCATCAGGTGTTTTCATGTAAAAAGTATTTTTTTCAGAGCAGAATTCTTGCAGCTTAAGGAAGGGGCAAATAAAAGCATCTGAAGTACCTTCCCTTTCTTTAGAGAGACAAACTGGTTCCAGAAACAGGTCTGTAGGAGTAAGTATTGTTGGAGGACAGGGCCAAGCAAGAGCAGGTGAGGGATGTACAGCCCCAGGATGTCTCCTGAGCAGCTGCATTGGCTTTTTTCCAGCATAACTGCTACAAGGTCCTGCCAGTAACCTAACATACCTCCCGCCCCTCTCCACAGTAAATATTCCAAAGGAGTTCAGACTAGATCTGTGCTTCCTTGAGCAGCCTGCTCTGGGTGCTCTGCTGCTCAGAGGTGCAGCCATTATCCCACAGTGTAACAGCCCAGCCATTCTCTTTCACAGCCTGTACCGGCCTTGTGTTGTTTATGTTCCCCTCAATCTTAGCTATTTAATAAGCTTTACTGCTTAATGATTTTTTTTCTTCCCCTCTTCATGTAATATAGCTGTATCTGGAGCTCTGGGGATTCTCCGTTAATAGCTTGTCCTATTGTGTTTTGTCATGTCCTTTCTTGTGACTGGTAAAGTATCAGTAGTATTGATTGATGTAAAATTATAGACTTCCCAATGTTTCCTAGCCTGCAGAGTGTCTTTCAAGAACTCATAAAGTAGCTCAAGTGATGAAGAGCCCTACTTAGCAGAATAGTTAAGAGGCTGCTCTTTTAGAGCTATTACATTTCGGCTATTAAGGCAAAACACTAAATAGGGGTGCCAGGGTGACTTACAGCTCTCTTGTATCTTTTCTTTTCAGGAGTATAGCTACACTTTCTCTTTCTGTTTGTTTTGTTTTGTTTTGTTTTATTTGGACATAAACCACTAAAACAACTCAAAACATGTATTCTCATCTCACAGATAAGAAATTATAAGCTCATAATTTGAAAACTGAAATCATCTGCTGAAGGTAACAAGATAAGCCCATGCGACTTGAGCTTTGTACAAGGAGCCATGATGATTTTGTACACAGGTAGCTGAGCAATGAAAGAAAGAAAAATCAATTGTTCACAGAAGTGGCACCTGAAGGAACAGTTATCAAAATTAATTGGATCTGTAAAATAAGGAAAAGCATTATTTGCTGAATATCCCATTCAAGCTGTTTGCTAAAATCTGTCAGAGTCAAGCCTTGATAGATGTGTTCATGAATTGTTCAAGTTTCCAGCAGAAGGGGAAAAAATTATGTTCAAATTTACAGAACCAATAGACAGAATTTGAAGGTTGCCATGTGTCTGCTGAACAAATTGGATGATAATCCAAAATTTGTAAGTGTTCTTGAAATCGGTAATTTTATCATTTTTCCACTACCTTAATGGCTTAGAGGGTAGAAAATAAACACTCTATGATAATTTTCAGGAAAAGCTACAAGAATAAGACTGCAGCCCAAGGAAAGATGTCTAATAGCTGTATATTTTCCTCTGTTTTGTTTGTTTTGCTGCCCTTCAGATTTAATCACATCTCTCTTTGCCCTTATCTCATAAAGAGATTTGCTGCACATCATACATTTAATATATGCATACTAGAGCATAATCAATGCAATATGATGGTAGAAGAGACAAAGTAGGAGGCATAGGTTTAAATGTGCTTTGTGAGTGAGACCTAATGGTGCTTGACAGCCACATGGCTTTGGAAAGTTAAAGATATGTAATTGCACCTTGTGAAAAATAGTGGGAGTTATGCATCTGGCACCTTGTAATTTACCTTTGGTCATGCATCAGCATGGGAAAGCGTTCTGCTGCTCATTGGTATTGCATTTACCGGAAGTATATGCAATTAACACAAAAGCCCAGCTACCTGACAGAACGTTGTTACACAGCCAAAGTCATCACCAATCTCTATAAATTCTATTTCCATGAATCAATTAAGCTCCTTTACCCCCAGATCATGCATTAGTTCAAGGAAAAAATGAGACTGATGATAAAGCTTTCCATGAAGGTATGTTTATCTTTCCAGCTCTAGGATCTCCCTAGAGTGAAACTACTGCAAAGATGCCCTGAACAAACATGTCCCCTAGGACTGTGACCAGATGCTTTTTTTTTCCCCCCCCCCCAGCTCTAGCTTCACCTACATTACTGGTTTGGTTTGACACAGGAGTGCACTTTTAAAGAAACTCTCACAGTTGAGTCAATTTATTGTGCTGGGCTTTGCATCATGGAGCAATCTCAGAACATAATCTAAATTCCTTTGGGATGAATCAAAACCAGAAGGTGCCCTGTAGGAGTGCACCTAATGCACCCCGACTGGTACTGGGTAGTCAGCCCATGGGATCAGACTAGAGCTAGTCTAACTAAAACCCCTAAAACACGTACAGTGTGGACATTACAGCCTCAGCACCAGCTCTTTCCCATTCCAGATCTGCTCCCATGGCACTGAACCTGTTGCTAACATAGATACAGAAGACTTCTCCAGACTTCCGACTGCCTGGCCTCTGAAGAGGCTATAGCCTGTTTCATGCTTTTTTTGCCCCCCGCTGAAATTTCTGCCATTATATCATGGACATGAAGCAGCATATCATTAGGCTTATTGTAGCATTTACCTGTTCTTTCTTTCTTCCTTCCTTAAAAAAAATCCAAAAACATAGCTTATGGCAAAACCAGTTGGTGAAGGAAAGTCTCTGTTATGTACAGACACCTCAGCACTTAGTTCTGTATTGCACTCCAGCTTATCTCAATTTACATTCAAGCAACGATTCAAACAGAAAAATGTGTAAAAGTATCAAGAGAGGCATCCTATTATAAGTCCTCAATACAGTGCATATGTGCAGGCAATGAGCAGACTGTAGCCATATACATCAGCTGTCCTTAGCAACCAGTCAGCTGTGAGAAATGAGCCTGACTCCCAGACGTAAACCTGCAGGATAACATAGATTAGCAACAGCAATTTTTTTCTTGTTAGAATACAATTGGACACCCAGTTTGGAATAGTCATGCTTCGTTAGGAAGGGGAAGGAACTCTTTCCTCACAGTTATGCTCATCACATCTGCGGTTTTCTAGGATCCCTAGTATTTGCAGCCCTGTAGACACTGTTGATTTGATGCTGTCGTAAGTCCTTATTATGGGAAGAAGTTCCCCATCATTCTGCCATGTCTTTTTTATTCAGATATTATAGCACTGTTTTCCCCTGAGAAATCTGTGTGATGACATATTTTAATTCAGGAAGGAAAGTACTGTCAAGGTTTAAATTCACATTTAAATTATGCTTTTGTTTATAAATATCTTAATTTTAACATTTTAAAATGTACTTAAAATTAATTTTAAAACTAAAAAGTAATTAAACTTTTAAATGAATAGAAATCTATTGAAGTGTCATTTTATATACCTGATATTCTTCTGATTCTTCAGGAGACAATCAGCCAGGACAGGCAAGGAAAAAGGCACCCAACACAGAATGGGCCCATTGGAGGGGAAAGTAGTGCAGGGAGGAGGGAAAGTAGTGCAGCCCTATATTTGGAAGCATTTTCTACAACTGGTGACACAATGAAATGTGTTATTTTTGTACGCATTTTGTGATTTTACCTCCTTTTAAGGATAATGTTTTAAAATAATTTTAGACTGCATTTGCGAGAATGATGACATTCACAGACAATTATAAATCACACTAGAACCCTAGAAATGGCACCAACTTCCAATAGGATCCTTTTTGGGGTGCATATAAAGGTGATTGTCTCTTCTGCTTCTCAGCAAACATTTATAAGTAGAGAGTTACCACTGGCCTCATTGCTCAGCAAACACCAACGTGCAGTAGAGATCTCCACCTGCGGCACCTATTCTTCTGTCTGTGTAAATTTTCTATAACGAAAGCCCCATTTTGCCTTCAAGCTGGAAAATGAGGCTAAAGTAGTGATGCAAATGGTGAACTGGAAATTAAAGAAACCAGGCTAAAGAAAACATGGTTCCTGCTTCCATTGCTCTGAAGCCAAAATCTGACTAACTTCACTGAAGGCAGCTTTTCAAAACTGTTTCATTTGGTACCGAGGTTCCCAAAAGTTGGAGTCCCTTCACGTCTCCTGAGAAACATGAGAAATTTTCAACTGTAGGAAAAAGGAGGATCATGTTTCCCAAACAAAGGGCTTGAGCCCTTGGCCCGGAGAGGAGAAACGTTGCAGCAGGACCATGGGAAGGAACAGAGGTTCCTGCAGGTAGGCAAAGTGCAAATATTTGGGTTATTTTTCTGCAGGAAGAAAATGTTTCAACTTGCTTATCTGTTTTGTTTCAACTCAGTTTGCAGCCTTTGTCTTGCTGGGCTGGGAGATGGTGATTTGGAATTTGGAGCACATTTGTGTGCCTGAATGAAATCAGAGTGTGCTTGCTTGGAGGGAAATGTGTTACTGGTGTTGCTTGCTGTGACGCTGCTGCTGTTGATTGAAAGAAGCCTGCTGTGGCTTACTGCTGAAATTACGGGAATCTTCAATAGAGCGACCGACAGCCCTCGGAGGGGGATAAAAAACACAGAAGGGAAAATGTTAAGGTAAAATTATGTTGGTGGTGAAGCTTGTTGTTTATATAAACTGTTCCTGCTACGAGCCCAACAGTGACCTTTTCTCACATAGGGCGGTGGAGCTTGTTCCAGGCAAAAGTATTTGCAAGTGTGCTCACAAATGAGGATTTTGCAGAAGTCCTGGCAGTTTCCATCTGAGTCACCTCCCGAGAACAGGGTAGCAGCAAGGGTGCCAGGGGCAAACCACATCAGCTTGTGTTGGTCTACTATGGCCCATGGGCAGGGCAGCAATTTGGGAGCAAATAAATACTCTTACTGACTATCCACATAACATTTTCTGTTCCTCTTCTTTTCCCATTGCTTCTGGTCTCTTCGGATCACTAACTATGCAGTGCCTACTTCACTGGGATCCTTAGATACTTGTCTTACATAAACACTAACAACAACCATACTAGTGGTTATGCTAGAAAATGTCACCTCTCGAAATCCAGCACAAAAGCATTCAAACTCCCCTTTTTCAAAAAGTCGGGTAATTGTGCTTCTTAAATGGTTTCAAAGCAATTTGGTTTCAGTTGATCGCTGAAAAGTCATAGACCAGAAAGCATCTGGTTTTCTTAAGAAGGGTACTACAGGGGCTGTTTGGAAGGTAATATGTCCAGAGGAGTCAGAATACACCTCCTACACTGCACTGACCAAGTGAAAAATGAGTCTCCAGCAATATCCATCCTGGCATGTAGACTCTATTCACCAAGATACCTGTGTGTAGTTACCGAAGCATTGGATATAACCCAATTATTAAAGGTGCTTTAAAAGCTGCTTTTGAAATTGAATGTTAGGCAGGAAAGAAAAATGGTCAGAATCCTAAAAATCAGAGTAAAATATGGTGAAACAATCTACCTATTTATTCTTATTTTTGCTTTACATGCTACCTGAACCTAAAGAGCTGTTGTATGTTCAGTTACTGAATAGATAAATTCCAAAGCAGTGGCATTGTGCATGCTTAAAACACATCTGAATGTGTGTGTTCTTCCTGTATTTTCTGCAATCATTTATTTTCTTGCCAAAAAGACAATATATTTTCTTTAGGCAGCATTGAACATACAACTCATGCTTGCTTTACTCATGTCAGTGCAGAACTTGCCGGTCATTTACCAGCGTGACTGCTCACCCACGGTTCATTCTGTGCTCTCCCACTTCCCCGTACCCTCAGGCTTTTCAGCTTAACTCTCGGCAAGGCATCAGCTCACAATATTTCATTTTCAGTCCTCAGTGTCATCAAGATGGAAGCCACCACAGAGAATATAACATCTCTCAAGCATGTGGTACACACAGTCCAGTGGCTGGCATTGGACTTGTCTGTCCAATGCCAAATGAGCCTCCATTAGAGAATTACGGACATTAACGTGACAGCTTGCTCATAGCAGGGACTGAGCCAAGGCCTTCTGAAGCTGAATACATGAGTTGGAGCAGGACAGCCAAGCTCTGCACTTGGGGCTATGAAAGCTCTCTCTTCTCTGGACTGGGTACCAAGGTGGTAATAAGGAAGAATTTGCTTTTCAGGTTTAGGCCCAAACAGGAGAAACTGTTCAGAAAGACTGACACAGGCAATGTGCTGTTCATCCTAAATGTTGCCAGATAAAATAAACTCCAAAAGCAGCATTTGTTCTTAAAGGAGAACTGTTGGAGGAAAAGCTGGCCCACCTGAGCATCCCATGTACACAAAACCCCCAAACCTGTCAGCAACAGCACCCAAATGAGATACAGACTTTTTCAGATGTATGTATGTGCTCTGCCTGTGTGAATGGTTAACACCAGAAATGGCAGAGTGCTCGGGAACACACTGTGTCTTGGAAAGGAGAGAAATTTAATTACCTTCTAAATCTGCTATCTCAAGTGGGAATGATTCATTGATGCCAGTAGACACAACAGCAAGGAATCCACCATATTAACACAGACATTTTTCATTTATTGATTGCGTGAAACAAATACTAAGCAAGACATGCAATTGCCAGGCAAGGAAAATATGTTGTTATTAACGGATGTAAGGAAACAATCGGGAGAAAAATGGCAGTAGGTTGAACAGAGAAGTGTCCAGAGGTTATAGCAAAGTTCTGCAAACCAGAGATCATCTTTTCACCACAAGTTTGCACAGCTTCTAGCTCAGTGGGAGTCTTGATGAATGACTTTGCCCCCTAAGCTGTAATCCATATAGCAGTGCTAACAGCATATGTCATCTGGAAATTAGTCTCCAGCTCTCAGCAGCATAGTAGATAATGACATGTAGTGTTTTCTTATTCTGTGCTTCAAACATCCTCCAGTAAGTTACATTAACTGTAGACTTTGTTCCCTTGCTGGAGGCTGTGAGTCAAAAGACAAAAGGAATTAAGAAAATAAAGCATGCATAAACAAAAAAAAGCAAAAAATCATTACATTCCCTAAGGCATCTACGCTTCAGAAGGACCAAAAGCCACATGGTTTATTAAAGACGATTCTGAATTATGCAGTAAAAACTCCAGCATAGAGCCAACCAAAGCATAGCTCACTTGACTAGGCAGTTGCATGCAAGTCTTTGTCCACAACTTTTTCTGGGCATTTTTTCTTACCATGTATGCTGTAGGCACATATGTGCACACAATTTCAAGTAGAAGTGTGCTCTTACTGAATTCAACAGTATGCCTAAATTCACATGTTCTTAAGAGTTTTGCTGGATGTGGACCTTGGGTTTCCCCCCAAGAAGAACACCATCTTCTCCTTTTAAACAGTACTTTCTTTAAAAAAGAGGTCAGCATCAGACACTGATCTCTGACACAGTTGAAACTCCTTCATGTATTGCACTAGAAATTCAAGCAATTTATACACCAGTTCTATATGAAGAGTCTCTCAGCATCAGCAGTCTAATCCAAAATTAGCTTGTATTTCTTCCAAGAATATAATTGTCATACCTACTGTTTAACATCAGCTTAAGCAGCAGAACAATCTGAAGAGGAAAGAAATGCCCTCATTTACATTAGTCTTATCCTAGTTTTTATGTATCAGCTTTATAATTACTAGAATCATTTGCTAAGAAATGATGGTATGTTCAACACTGCCCAAAACACTTATGAAAACTTAGTCCCTACCCAGCAGTGTCTTTGAGTGAAACAAGCTGCAAAATCCATTGCAAGGCTTGTGATGTTTTTATCTCTGAGCACAGCCATTTTTCTGTACCACTCCAGCATCAAACACTGGCACCTCTTGGGCTCTTTGTCCACGTAAGACAGGACCATCCACCTTCTGGCTCTTCCTCTGCTATGCTGCCCCTTGGGGTAGTTGGTAATGGAGGAAGCACCAAGACAGACAGTCCTTGAGCTCACTGGCATGAGGGACTGTGATCCTCATGGGCTTTGCTTGGGCAGCAGAGGTGGGACGCCCATCACTGGGGCTGGTTGCAGAGGCATCTCTCACGGTTTGGCGTCACATTTGGTCATCCGAGCTGTCTGCATCCAGCCCACAATTCCCTGTTGTCTTTCCTTCCTGTGGTCAGAACCCACAAAATAAATACAGTTAAATAAATGAAAAGCTTGATAAATAAATGTTCAATAAGTAAAGAAGATAGATAAATAAATAAATGTGTTAAATAAATAAAGCTAAAAAAAGAAAGCACCATAATGTCATTCAGTTTAAGAGCAGCTGTGGCCTATTAGCAGCTCCATTTCAGGGCAGAAGCCACGTCCTAAGCAAGGGTCGGACTCTGATGGTTTTAATCATGTTACTGTATCTGTTGTCCTGTTCCTGACTCTAGCTGCCAAGGGGGGTGCCAGAAGAAAATAGAGCTTGACTTTTCTCATAGCTCTATCTTCAATGAGCAAAAAGAAAAGAATGCATAAAAGAGTAAACATACATCTATGTCTTCTCTCATCTCGTCTTGCACGGTTTTTCCTTCATAGTCACATGCTGGATGTTCATGTTACAGCAAATTCTGACTTATGACAATTACCATTGCCCATGTCTGTCTCACACATGAGAAAACCAAGTAAGTGCTGGATACGCAAACTTTTTCCATGGTTTTTTTTGGCTCTGACATGGCCAGAGGATATAGGGCTGTCCTTGGGCAATGCTCTCTGTATTTGGGAAGTGCCTATACTGGTCCACAGCCCCAGCTGGTAAAAAACAAAGAAAAATGCGAAAAACACAATTCAACATGCACTGAAGTTCAGACTCCAGACCCAGTACTGGTTTGTTTTCTGTTCAAGGTTTGAATTCTTCTAATACAGTGCCTGTGTGTGCGTATGTGTGTGTGGTTTGGCTTCAATATTTCCTGGAGGAATGTGTACGCACAGCTAAACAAAATACATCCCTGGGGGCAGCTTGTGCTTTACAGTTGCTGCAGCACAGAGAGAAAATCAGATTTTACAAAGACAGAAATGAAGTACATTCTGCCAGGGTATAAGAAAAGCTTCGTGCTTGACATCATTAATGGTCAAATTATAACATCAAAAAAATAATATTTTACTCCAGTGCATTTAGATCAGGAGCCTCGACTATTTCTTTGGGGAAAGAATGGGAGATAAATACATGAAAATAATCAATATTTTCTACCTATAAAAGGACTACGACCAGGCA
>NW_008825167.1:11299860-11301889 GCF_000699105.1 Pygoscelis adeliae
ACTCTTTTCCCCTGAGGCTTGGTCTGTTAACAAAGAGGTGTATTAAATACAGATGAAGAAAAAGATCAGCTCCAAGCTTTTCCTCGTGCTTGCAAATGCTGATTCTTCTACAGGGCTACTCAGGCCTGACACCGGGTCTCTCTCAACGAGGACTCAGCATCCTCAGAAAGCAACAAATACTTTTAGCCTTTTCCTAGCAAGTTCAACCCTTGATAGCAAGGCTTAGAAAATGCATCTCACTAAAGATTTTTTTTTTTTGTTCCTACTCCTATCAAAGTATAAAGCTAAACAGAGCTGGTTTATTGGCATCAAGAACCGACACACTGTGTTTGGAAATGTTACCCTTCTTTGAAAAGTATGTGTAAAGCAGAGTCAAAGAGTCTGCTTTGATCACTTTGATACTTTCCTGAATGTTGTTTGGTTTCTTTGACTCTATTCGCTCCATTTCTCTTTGGTGTCAGAGAGAAGATGGTGTGGACAATGCTATCATTCTCCACCCAGCGCATTGTTTTAGTACAGAAGCTCATGTACCTAAATTATGCAATAGGAAGAATTGAAACTGTGTCTTTCTGATGTGAACAAAGCTGATGCCAACATTTTTTGTTAGTGTACAATTAATGAATAAAAAGGGTTGATGTTCTGAGTGCAGTTCATAGTGTGGCAGCTGCTGTGCTGCCTGTACATGTGCTTTTCACATTCCCCAGGAGCAAACCCAGCCTTTCTGAGAGCGCCGCATAGCTGCATAGTACTGTTTGCACAGCAGTTTTAATGCTGTATTCAGACTAGGGTCCAGTGGGACAACTGTACTTCTCTGGCCAGTGCATTACCACATCCTTCTCTGGGCTGGACTCCAAGGCCTCCAGCCTCTATTTCAGGCAGCTGTGGCTCTCTCCTAGAAAGCCATGGACCATCGCCCTATACCTCTGCAGCTTCGGTTCTCATATCAGTCAAAGCGATGGCTACTGGTCAGCAATCAAGTCAGTGCCCCATCCAAAGGGCAGCACAGAAGCAGAGTTTCCAGCCTGCCTGGGATCTGCAGTCCTTGTGTGCCTGGATTTCTGCTTCTTTGAGTGACTGGGGTGTATATGCGTAGACAGGTTGTCTACAGGATCACCTCCCTTTCCATCCCTATTACAGAACTTTCCAGTAATGGCTATGGGAAAATGGGCTGCGAAAAAGGGAGGCTGCAATGGGGTTGGAGTGCCCCGAGCCACAAAACCAACAGCCGGCTTTGCCAGGAGAGCAAGATAAGGACCCAGCTGTTGGAAAAGTAACTGGGGCAACAAGGAAAGGGAGATAGAAGGAGAAAATGCCCCACATTGTTCCATCTCTCCCGCTCACTGAATATTCTCACTGTTCTTTCTGCACCCCATGCAGTCTGAATTCATCCTCCTCAACCATGGGTGACCAAAAGTGTATGTAATATGCCAGATAAGCAGATCCCTGCTTTTACACCGGTGTCAATATCTCCTTGTCCCTGCTGGCTATAACTCCTCTGACACATCCTAAGATTACATTCACCTTTTTCATGGCAATTCTCACTAGTGGCTAATATTTATTCCATGATTAATGAGAAAATATATAGTAATAAACTTAGCACATTTTTTGTGTCCTCTATCATTGCCATATAATGAGCTCTCACATTACAGTAGAAATTCTATGCAACAACTCATAGCAAAACACATAATACTATTGGATTTAATTATTTCCATTAATCCGGTCTCTAGTGATCTTTATTGATTTCTTTAGGCTATTCTGATTGTCTATGTTGATACTGGCTCCTAAGCTTTTGTTTTAAGTTATGTCAGTGGAAGGGTATATGGTAATACTTGTCACAAAGATAGATCATGATTAATATAGTAAAGATAATGCTTCAACTGTTTGTGTTACCAGGAAGTCATTATTTCACACAAACTGCTTGGTTATAAGGTAGACGATGAATATATTAACTCTGGATAATTTAAGGTAAACAGACAGGGTTTTTCTTTAGTATTTACCCAAGACTGCTGGGGAATTAGGCAGCCTCTTT
>NW_008825167.1:11301929-11323198 GCF_000699105.1 Pygoscelis adeliae
GGCTATTTATTTGAAGAACAATGTTTTAACAAAGAACATTTAAATTGCCTCTGCAAACTTTAGCATGACTTTACTCTTGTATACTCTATGTATATGTATATCAGAAGGACACTTTACATTTCAAAAGCAACACACTTCTCACAGTTTTTTGAAGACAGCTTCTTATTTCAAGAGCGTTTCTCATTTGCAAGGGTAGCCTCAGCTCTCAGCAAGAGAGATCACTGCAGTGACTCACTAGCTTATTGCTGATAAGATTGCTTTTTGCCCCAAATGCAGCTTGCCTAGTTTTCAGCTTGGGAAACTTCTTTAAATTCACCAGTGACTTTGCCAGCTAGACAACGACAGCATCAGAGTGTGAATCACACCATTTCAATGGGCTGATTGTGAAATAAATATGAACAGGAACAGCGGGGGGGTGGGGGGGCGGGGGAGCTTTTCTTTAGCAGTCACAGTTTCCTTTTCACTATATGCCCTTAAAATGCCCAGGCAGCCTATTAGCAGAGGGGAAGATTGATAGAATTGCATTTACATTTTAAATCAAGCCAAGTTCTCACTTCCCCAGCCACAACCCTTCTAAAACATCAAACAAACAAACAAACAAAACAAAACAAAACAAAAAAAGCTGCAGCCAAATAGAAAGGAGGAAAATAAATGTTCATTCGATTAGTCTTCTAATGGAAATTAGCTTAATGGTCCAAAATTAAAAGTACAGACATTAAAGACCTTGGCTTGTTCTATACATGAAAGGCATAATGCTGCAACTGGGGTGATTCTTCACCCAAAATATTTTTCTTCATGCCATCCCTCGGTGCTTCCCTCAGTACATTACCCAGCTGTAATATTGTCTCAGTTTTGTAACATTATTTCTCTTTCCTTTTGGGAATAACTGTAAGTGTAAAACAAAACTTTATAAAACTGTGAGATTATGTAGACACACTGTTGCTGAGAAAGTCCCCCAAGCCACCCTTGGATCTGACTTGCCTTTCACCCAGTCAGTGACCATGAACACCCATCCCTCCCCTGGCACCGGCTGCCCTGGGTACCCCATGCCAAGGTGGGCTGGGTTAAGGTACAGCCGGGCGCTCTCTGGGAAGCTGCCTGAGAACCAGCCATGCAGGCAGGAGGGGCCCGTTTGGTACCTCGTCCTTGCAGATGTTCTCAAAACTACCAGCTGAACACTGCCTACACCTAGACAGATGGATGGGGGCAACACTGCCTCTGCTCTGCCTCTGCTGGGACAGCAGGGCAACCTCCTGGTGTAGACAAGACCCTGCTGCAAGCTACGGTCTTATTACTGTAGAGAGCTATGAACTATACCATGCATGTATGCAGCTACATTTCATGTATCTTCATCACTTCTGGATTTTACCTAGTAGAGCAGATCATCAACTATTCCACCCTATTTTATACATTTTTGTTCCAAAGAGTATTTGTACCTGTACAAGGTACTTGTCATATTGTTTGTTTTTAGGGCACTGGCAAAGACAGCTTTGAACCCGGGTAGTGTCTCCAACAGGCAGGACTCCAAAAGGTAATGCTCTCTGTGAGAAACAAGAAATAATGCATCTGATTTACTCTTGCTTTGGCTTCAGGGCTGTTGTGCTACTAAGGCCAATGAACTGAATACAAGTTTTAATCTACAGTGAGAATGTGGATCTGCAGGAGTCTGTGACTTGTGTCATTGACTTCAGTGATGGCAGGATTTCTTCCACTATGCTTAAATATAAAACGTGAAAAGCAGTGTCTAGAAAAGAAAGGAGAACTATAGACATGCGAAGTATTATATGGACCCATACTTTACCTTCTCAGCCAGCTGAGATGAGAATTTATTTTACCTTGCAGTTGTGCTAGCCTGGTGGAAGAACTGTTGTTTTTATCTAGAAATATACACAGCAACATAAGCTTTGATGTTTGCAGGTTTCTAGGCAAGAATAAATAGAAAACTGAGCCTGCTAGCATGCTAAGCAGCTACTAAAAAGCTCCTGTGCAGGCTGTAGTTCAGCAGAGAAGTCTCTTTGAATTCCTTTGGCTTGGGCCAGGTTGTTATCCACAGCTGCACTTTCAGTCTCACCCATTTATTTTCTTTTAGTGACATAATGCTTCTGAAAGGTGCGGGAATACCAATCCTAGAAAATTAATTCCCTCATCTCCTTGCAGATTAACCATAGCGTAGACAAGAGTTCCTTGGAGGGACAACCTCTGAGAACAGATAGCGCAGACCTTGCGTTTTTTCAGCCCTTGAATTCCGCAGGGGGCTTGTATCAGGGACAAATTTGGTAGATCAATACATTTATTTGTATCACCTCTGATACATTCCTTGCTGGCTGACATAATTTTTCATCGTGAGTGTAATTAGGGAGGGTGGGAAGCTGACCAGCAATGATAAGACCCGGAGCTATCTGCCACATTTGCATGTGCATGTGGAGAGAGAGAGGGGGAACGAGGGCAAGGGGAGGGCAGGAAAGCATGAATAACCTGCTTTTACTGCTGAGTACTGGTCTAAACCTGAACAAGGCTCTCTCCCCAAAACCCTGTTATTGAGGCCCTGACTTCAGTGTTAATAATGAGTGGTATTACCTTAAGATAACTCACACACATGAGTGGTCTCGAAGCCCAGACGGAGCGCAGACAAGGCACTTGTGTGTTACCGGGAGGAATGGAGGCAGCTCTGCCCCTGCCCACGCCGGGCCAGGGAGCCAGGCTGAAAGCACCGCTGTTACTTCACCAGAGAGGTCTGCGAGCTACTCCGAGGTAAAATTGCCTTTTTCTTAGCAAGGCAGTGAAGGCTTAAGACTCTAAATCCTGCATTACTTGATTGAATAAGCCTTGCAGTCACTGGAAAGAGTATCACTGACAGGGCTAAAACTGCATAATCTCCTGTCTCCCCGGTGTTGATGGCTGCGTTCCCACAGCGTCCGTGGGAAATACCATTATCCCCATTACACAGACGACAACTGGGCTACGTCTGCACCGCAGTGACAGACACTTGTGCGGACGTCTCCAAGCCATCCCACGCGCTGCCATCATGCAGAGCCCCATATACCCCGGGGCATGCAGGAGCCTGCTGCCCAAGCCCCTGCCCTGCTGCAAAGGCAGGTTGGACACACCGCCCGCGGAGAGGGCTGGTAAGCACAGCCAGTGTCAATGATTCGGTCACTGGTCCGAGGCAGCGCAAGGAAATTATTCCTGTTCCTCACCCCTTCTGGGCTGTCCTGTCCTGGACCACAGGACTCCCCGTTTCCATATGTTTTCCTGCAGGAAAAGTGCCCAGTGCCAGGTTCGTGCTGGCAAGACCTCCAGATTTCAGAACATCTCATTTCTTTTTCCAACCAGATAGCTTAGCTGCTTCTATAACCATTTTATCTAAGAACAGGCTTTTGAGCAGTAATATCTGTTTCCTCAATATATATGTAAATTTTTTAAAATAACAACAGCAGTGTAGAAAAAAGAAGCTCATAGCACTGACTAATCAAAGAGAACTTTTGCTTAACTCTCGTTGGGAAAAGACGTTGCAACACCAGCCCGGCGACAGCCCTGAGGTCCTGCCTGCCTTGTCCGTTGCCCACAGCTTGGCCAAGCCATGCAGATCACCAGCAGAGACCTACTGCTAGCATGAAAGAGAAAAGGAGACACATTGGATTACCCCAGCTTCAAATGCAGGTACACTGTGCTGCCGTACTTGGCTTTCCTTCTGTACCGGGGCAGCTGGCAGCGTTGGGCACCAGCACCCCCAAGACTGAGGGCAATGTGTGAGGCTGCACAATCCCTATCCCAAAATTCAGTTCTGATGCCTACAAAAAGGCTTAACAAAGTTGCACAGCGAGGAAAAACACAACAAACGGGTAAGACATTAATCAAAACGCCAGGGTTTCCGAAAAGCCTTGTCCTGAGATCGAAGCTTGCAGGGCAGTTTCGCTCTGCTCTGAAGCAAGAAGTGGCACCTTTGCCACAACAGCCAACCAAGTCACGGGGCTTTGAACCGCTTCTTAATACACAGGGCTTTCTCTGTAAAGCGTTGTTTTACTTTTCCTATTTTTCAATGTAATCAGAAGCTCATTTCATGAGGTGTCTCATGGCAGCCCCTGACTATTTTAAAATAAACATTTTCATTAAACAAGTGGATTTTGGTATTAGGAAGTCAGCAACTTGAAAGGGCTTTTGTCAAAAGTTGGTGGAGGCCCTGGTAGACTGTTCAAACACAAGAGGAATTTCTGCCTGCATAGTGAGTCCTTTGACTTCTAGAAAAATATTATCCTTTGAGTTTTCAGTAACTTGGAAGAAAAAGGACAACATAGCTCAAAAATCTTTTTAAAAAATATATACACAGTTATGTCATGATAGGCTTCTAAGTTTCCTCTCAGCCCGTGTGTCTGTTTTTGCTATGGATTATTCTTTATAAAAGAGTAAATAAATGAACTGTAAATAGCACTCAGGGCTGTAGTGACATCATCAGCCTCAAGAGTTGATGCAAAACTCAGAGAGTGTGTGTCCTGAGCCCTCAAAGCCCTCATATGCTCACTGAATTGAGGAATACGGTAAAGATGTGTCTGTGGTGGAGATGCCCATGTCATGATGATCATCACAAATATGGTGGTAGTGATTGACTCCTGCTGTGCTCCCTTCTAATGCCAGCCTGAGCGTTGTCCCACAGACAAGGGCTGTAAATAGCAGCTTCCCCATAGAGGCAATCCTTAGGCAAGTTTTGACTCTAACATATTTTGATCTTTGCCCCTTCCCCCCTCTATTTCCATGCCCATTTTGAATATTGCCTCTAAGATGCTATTAGCCTTTGTGAAGAACAGCTTGTGTCTCCCTGTTAAAGACCTTCCCTGCCCAAGGCAGGGTATGCACCAGAATTAATAAATGGCTTTGCATAAGTGACTGGATAAAAACCATCACTGAAAAGAGAGTCTGGAGTTTCAAGGACTTCGGTAACTGTGTATCTGGTTCAGAGTTGTGCCAGGTGCCTTAGACTGAAAGGACTCCCAGTGCCTGGTGTCACTAGCAAGTTCTCCTGAAGTCACCAGTGAGCTTCTTAGAGAAAAATAAGTTATTTGCTCATATCTGGACCATAAATTGAATGTACTGAGCTCAAGGATAATCTTGCTGATGAGCTACAAATAGAAAATAACTGGGAAGAGAGTATTTGTCTTTTTTGGACTGAGTTGCATATTCTGCATGCTGAGATGTGCAGAAGTCCTGATGAGCTAGTAGACGTTGGAAAATATCCATCTGGGTCAGAGTCAACTATGCATGTAATCTGGCCCAGGGAAGAGAAGATTTAGGTGAGAAAATTAAACTCCGGTCCTTCCTTTTTTTCCGAAAAAAAAAAATCCTTTTTTCCGAGTATGTCTGAGGGTAGCTCATTTTTTTAACTATTTGAGTAGACAGCCATTACAGGTGGCTTTCCTTGAGTTAGTTTATATGGGATCAAAGAGAACCACAAGGCAGGAATACTGCAGCTCAGCAAAAACTTCAGAGCAAATTACTTCAGGAATTTCGCCCCTTCACAAAGCAGAGAGTCATTTTTTTTATTTGGTTAAATCTTTTGGTGAGGCCTGGATCCAGCCTTTGCTTTGCTCTCAGGGCCAAGAAGAGCTTGGTTGCTCAGCAAGTAATTGCATTTCCCTGTTCTGCAGAAGAAACTCGATGGGTGGATCATTTCCCATGCCTGTCAGTGGCAAAGCATCTCTGCAAGTGTGTGGGGCTGAGCAAATCTCACCTCTTAGGACAAGAGGCGTGAGTATACAGGCTGCAAATGTGGGGTCAGGCAGACTTCAAGTGCAAAGGCAGTCCTTTCCTCCCCCTTCCCTTTGTCACTACCTTAGAACATGGCCATCCACCCCAACACCCTGTACTTTCCGAAACTGAGAAAGAAATGAATTCCAGGTCTCCCACTTTTTGCGCAAAAATTGTAAGCCCTCAGTGCTATGCAAGTGCTGGGCTCTTCCTCTGGATGTCTTCCTGGAGCTGAGGGCTGTGACTGCAATAGGCGGCATTCAGCGCTTATGCCAGGCTCCTTCAGATATGACCACTGGGTGAGGCTTCTGTGGCATGGGGCTTTCACCCCAACTTGGGAGACAGGGTGTTGTGTTAAGCTATAGGAAGCTACACGCTTGCATCTCTGGCCCTAGGCAACCAATGTGTAGCTCAGTTCATAATGTAATTCCAAATCGGTGTTGGCACCTTTAACATTATCCCATCCTAAAGAGAGATTTTTAAATAGCTTTCAGCTGCCTGAATATGGCCAGGGCACAGGACTTGGAGACTTGTTTTGTTGGTGTTTCATGCCAGACAAAGAGTGGCCATGAGGCCATGTTTGTCACAGTCACTTTGACATCTGTCTTTTAGAACATGATCCATAGTATTTGATTGTCATTTGAGATTGAGTCATCACTGTAGGCTTAATGTAGGTAAAATACCAAGAAAGAGAATATTGCTTGCACTTAAAAAAAAAAAAAAAAGCAAATGTTTCATTTTTAAGCCATCCTTAGCAGCAACTGGGTTGCTGACTTCTTGTACTGGGAGAGCATTTATGCTGTTCAGAAGACTGCTCTTCTGGCAGAGCAACTACCTTTTAGCAGCTTGCCAAATGAGAATGTGATAGAAGGACAATATTTCACTCCTACCCTCAGCTACTCTTTACAGTAATGAGATGGTGATTAAGAGCCTGTTTCTTTACCGGCCAGGCTCACAGTAAGTAGCATCCTTTCCTTGGACATGCACTAGGTAGCTGTGTTTAGATCTATGATCCAGCTGCTTGGGGCCATCTCAGAAGGTTTCCCGTCTTCCTCTGGCCTCTTCATTCACTTGTCTAGGCAACTCCCTTTCCTGAAAATAAGACCCAGCAGCCCATTCGCCAAGGCCAGCCCTAAATTCCCCCCCAGCCAAGACTCACAACTTTTCTTTCCTCTCTGAGTATCTACCACTTCAACATTCAGGAGCACATGATGTTACTAAACCAATCGTTCTTTATGAAAGCAAAGAAATGTATAACAAGACAGTAGTATGCAGCTCTCTTTCACTGTAGGTGTTTTGGTGGATTTAAGTCAGAGTCCTCTGCAACATATAGAATACTTCTTTTTCCCAACAACTAGTTTTCAAGACTCTGATTTTCTCTTTAAAGTGGCTGGTGGGAAGCCCCTTTCTTTTACAGGTATTCAGTCATTTCCCCTTCTCCCACCTTCAGATGAACCTTCCTGGTCTACTGCAATGCCAGGGGATTGCAGTACTTTATCAGATACTTTACTATTTTGGTTAATACCTAGCTAGAATCTGAATTTGAAAGGGGGGCGAGGTTGGGTGTTTGGGGGGGTATAACTTGTGAAATAATCAGTTCTTCATTCAAGGCTACCTCTATTTTACAGGACAATTAACATGTAAGAACAACATATGTTCAGCCTCACTCCTGCATCCCAGCATCTGGATTTCTCAGCTCCATCTGGCATCTAATAAAAGAACAGAGCCTCATAAATTCAAGTCAGAAAGCAAAATTGTTTTTATACATTTATGACAGCCATATAGACTTGTGTTCATTCAGTTTGAGACCATGAATGTGTAGATACACAGGTCTCCCCAAGCAGCCGTAACAAGCACGATTGTTTTGATTAAGAAATTGTGAGCATCTGCATAGGTTAAAAGAGAAACTGATACTAGACGTGGGAGGTTTCCTTTATAGTGGTAACCTTTCAGACCTGCTAAGGATGATAAGCAGGTCTGACTGATACTGCCAACATAAGACAGCAGTCCTGGAAGGATTTCTCTATCTGCAGCCGATGTAGTCCCACAGCTTTACATTATGTTCTCGAGAAAGAGGCGTATGTGCCAAAGCACATACAGGATCAGGGCCTACGAAATTTGATAACCCTATGCTGTTTCTTACACATATTTCTGTTGCTTGAGGTGCTCACTAAGTTGTTTTCTTTCTGGAATGAAAAGTGCCAGTAGTGTTTGGTTTTGTTACCTTCATTCCCTCCTCTCCCTGCTCTGGGCAGGAAAGCGCTAGCAGCTCTGACTCATAGATTGGCAGGAAATTTAAAACGACAGCAAGCTGCTGCTCAGACCACCCCCAGACGTTTTTTTTTCCCCATTGATGCAGGAGACTATTTAATTGGGGGCTGACTTGTCAAACTTACTTGTTGACGCTTACCAGTAACTGCCTAACCACTAACGGTGATTTTTTTCCTCCCTTCCTCCTCCTTTGGACAAGCTCCCCACAATGAAGATGCTGCTGAGCCTGATTGCTCTGCTCTCTGCTGCCCTGTTAGCCAATGCAGCCCCTCCAACTTGCTACTCAAGGGTGTTGTCTCTGAGCAAAGAAATCACGGAGTCTTTTAAGGAGTTACAGACCTCCAAAGCTGCGGTGAGCCCACCTAAAAACTGCTCCTGCAAAGGTGCTGCAGATTGCTTGCTTTTGACACAAGTTTCTCCCAAAACAAAATTGCAATGTGTTTTTCTTTTTTCCTGCAGGACTCATGTGTGGAGATGCTGCCTAGGCTGTACTTGGACATACATGTAAGTTTTCACATTTCTTTTTTACCACTGTGCAGTAAAAGCAGCTAATGAAAAGAGAGGATAACTCTTAAGATTGTACCCCAGAAGAGTGGTTTGAAACTAATTTTTAAAAGCTTAATTAACTACAGAGATGAGTGACCAAAAAAAAATCTCATTTTGAACCTTATTAAAATCCCTATGGAGCTTCTGAGATTTTACTTCTTTAAAAATTAAAAAATGAGGAAATCAATATTTTGAAGTTATTACCATTTGTACATTATTAATTTATTGTGACAGAGCCTTTTCAGAAGTTAAATATGTGCAAAAAAACTTTGAATAATAGTTTAAAAGAAGAAATGCAGAATGAAATTTCTTCACTTAATAAATCTAAATTTTATATCATGAGTGGCTTCTGGCACTGCAGTTTTAATAAAAAGAAGTGCAGGAATACCTTGCTGGCTTTTCCTGTTTTAAATAGCCACTTGTTGAATCCAGAAAGAAAAAGTATGCCTGAGGATATGGAAGTGTGATACTGAGAAAGGACAGCAGTAGTCATGTCCCAGCAAAGACAAAATAGCCTTCTGCACACATAGTTTATGCCATAGTATTCTGCCCTGGGATATCCGATGTATTTTGCGTCTTTTCCCAGTGCTCCACTGAGTAACTAAAAAGTAGAAAATAGCAGACAGAGCAAGAGATGTCTGACACATTTTGCCAGAGGCAACTACACCATCAAGTCTTGCAAGTCAGGATCCTCCAGATCCCAATCCCAGAGTTGCCAGTGCCTCACTTCATTGCAAAGACCAAGCAATGTGAGTCCAGTGCCTCAGTTTCCCTTACTTTAAAGCAAGAGCTGGGATATTTATTTACCTGCTTCACAAGGACATTGTGAATTTCATGTTGGCTGTGCTTTATTTTGATAACGCAAAGTCTGAGGTAAAAACTACTCCAAAAAAATTTTTGCCTGGTGCTCACAGTATTGCCTATTGTACAGGAACAGAGGAAGCATGTCTATGAGATCTTGATAATCTGTTCACCAGCTAAATCAGGTGCTGTCTTAAAAGGGAAACAAGGCACCCATTCTGTAGGTAACTCCACCTACTACAGGAGCAGATTTGATTGTATTGGCACTGCTATCTCCTAAAGCATGTGGGAAAGAAGCTGGCAGACCAAAACTGCACCTATGCACTTTTGCAAGCACTTATTTGGACCAAACATCTCTGTTATGAGATATCAATGGTGAATTTTCCTAACTGAAGGTTACATAAATTACACATACATAGAGGTAGGAATTCAAGGTTCCCACAGAGGCAGTAAGAATTTTGTAAAAGTGGTGGATGAGAAACATAAATCTGTGTTTGTGCAGGGTTACACATACCTTTTTTGCGTGCTTTGCAGAATTACTGTGTGTTGGGAAAACTCCGTGATTTTGTGGCCTACCCCAGATGTGAGAGAGTGCTTGAAGTGAGTGAGCTGAAGGAAAAAGCCCGGAGCCTGTACACCATCATGATCTCCTACTGCAGAAGGGTAGGTCAAGATGCACCAACAGGGACACAGTCTCTGCTTTTAGCACCCTCTGTCTCCACCCTGTCCCCTGATGAGCAAAACTGGAGCAGGGCCTGAGCTTCTCAACATTGTGTTATCTTCTGCCTTCCTCCTTATAATGTTAGCTCTCTCTTTTGTTTCTCCAGGACTTGGTGTTCCTCACTGATGACTGTAGCGCTCTGGAAAATCCTATTCTGCCTCCCATTGAGCCCTCCATCACTGAGAGCTAAAATGGAGTCAACCCAAAAGTTGCACCTGGGAAATTTTCAAGGAGACGAAGAGTCAAAATATGTACACACAGTCAACTACCATGTTAACAACGAAGATCTTTTTCAAGCACACTAGCAATATTATCTCTGACCTACCCATTTTTCTCAGCTAACAGGCAGGAAATGAACTGCATGCCTCGCATACCTACTGAACTGCTAGGGAAACTACCGTTAGAGAGCATTTTTTCATTTGGCAAGGTATGATATTTCAGCTTAGCCAAATGTATAAAGTATGTTTTGTTTAAACGTTAGATACTAGATTTTTTTTTAACCTTTTTAAGAATAACTAGATTCATATAAAGAAAATACATTATGATCAATATTCTATCTTGACTTAGCAGTTCTTCTTTTATTAGATGGGCATGGAAGGGACCATACTTGTTTTTCCTAAAGTGTTTGATAGGGGAAGTATAACTCTGTACTGGCAGATGTCTCTTTACCTGTATAGCTCATATATGTATGATGATAGTTTTTGATGTCAGACTTGTAAAAATAGAGGTGAAAGTAACCTGTCTCTGTGGAAAACTAAATAAAAACAGCCTTCTAACCCAAGACGGTTATGTTACATCATGTCTTTCAAGATCAACCCCAAAGGCGTCATTCTTATAAATTCACTTTTCACAGTCACTTGCAAGTTGTTTTTCACAGCATAAGCCATCTTTAGCTTTGTTTCCATAGCAATGCAAACTTTGCTGTGTCTGCATGATTTGACAATTTAAGTTTCTACTGGGAGAATTTTTCCATACTGCAAACAATTGCTTTGACAAAATTAGTGGATTTTTTTAAAATACTGTTTCTGTGTTGTGAGAATGTAAGTTGTGAGGCAGTGGCTCAGAAAGCTTATTAAAGGTTTGGACAGATTGTTAAGACACAGCCCGTATACTGAGCTACTGAGATTAATAAAATCTCCAGATAATAGTTCCAGGGTCATGGGTCCCTTCAGTGTCTGCAGGACATGAGACCTTCACACCCAGCAGCTCTTTGGTGCCAATAATAGAAAGGATCTTCCTCGTATTCTTGGAAGTAGCTGCTATTACCCCAAAGTCCCTTCCTTCCCTCTGTGCAAGTGGTTCCTCTCTCTCCTGTATAGTATTTGCTGGTCATTCATCTGTGGCGCTGCCAACCCTGGTGACTTGGTCAGTGGTCTCACCATGTTTTATAAAAACCCTATCTTCTGTAATCATGGGATTATGTGACAATCGCGGCTCCTCTATCATCCTGTCATCCCAGTGAATATCTGATGGTATTGTCATGGTTTGACTCCAGTTGGCAACTGAGCACCACGCAGCCGCTCGCTCACTCTCCCCCCCACCCGGTGGGATGGGGGAGAGAATTGGAAAAGCACAAGTGAGAAAAACGCGTGGGTTGAGATAAAAACAGTTTAATACTTAAAATAAAATGATAATGATAATAATATGATAATAGTAATAATACACAAAGCAAGTGATGCACAGTACAATTGCTCACCACCCGCCGACCGATGCCCAGCCGCTCGCTCACTCTCCCCCCCCCCGGTGGGATGGGGGAGAGAATCGGAAAAGTAAAAGTCAGAAAACTCATGGCTTGAGATAAGAACAGTTTAATAATTGAAATAAAATAAAGTAAAATTATAATAATAATGATAATGATGATGATGATGATGGTGATGACTGATAGAATATACAAAGCAAGTGATGCATGATGCAATTGCTCACCACCCGCTGACTGATGCCCAGCCAGCCCCCAAGCAGTGGTCCCCCTGGCCAGCTTTCCCCAGTTTCTATACTGAGCATGATGTCACATGGTATGGGATATCCCTTTGGCTGGTTTGAGTCAGCTGTCCTGGCCGTGCCCCTTCCCAGCTTCTTGTGCCCCTCTTTGCTGGCGGAGTACGGGAAGCTGAAAAGTCCTTGACTTAGTATAAACACTGCTTAGCAACAACTAAAACATCAGTGTGTTATCATCACATTATTCTCATGCTAAATCCAAAACACAGCACTATGCCAGATACTAGGAAGAAAATTAACTCTATCCCAGCCAAAACTAGGACAGGTGTAAACCAAAATGATTGACAACTCTTATGGAAATAAGTGAATCATAACATTAATTCAAAGGAAAAAAATGTGCAGGGGGGAAAAAGGCTTTTTTGCTTTATTTGCCCTGTCCTATAGAAACTACTAATCTGATTTTAGCTATAGAAAATTTGACTATCCCATTGAACCACAGAATAAGGGAAACTCTGAACCTTGAAGAGATACAGAAGGAAGAAGGTAAACAAGTGGTTTTCTTTCCAGTTTGTTTCAATTCTAAGTGTACATTCAAGGAATGTTCCTGTCAGACTTTGTGCTTCTCTCCTGAAGATGAGGTCCTCATGTGCTGGACCTACTAATCCTCTAGATGAGCCATTCTGCCCACAGGCAGCTCACAGGGGTTCCACTCAGGTGTCTCTATGGGCATCTGGTAGAGACAGTAGCAAGCTCAGCAATCCGAGCTAGTACCAGGCTGAACTCAAAAACATGCAACAGCTCAGATAGTCCTACTGTCAGAAAAATCATTGCTTAGTTTGCCTTTTAGGATCCTTCTCCTCTCCAAGCCAGCAACCTCTGTACAAGATCCTAGACACTCTAGAAATACCAATACAATTTTTTCTGCATCACCTGGACATACCCAAGGCCAATTCCTTCAGCAGCAGCCATATCCTGGAACAAGGGCGCCTATTAGCATGATGGCAGGGAGCCTCATGCCCACATAGGGAGTGTGTAAGCACTGGCAGCTCCCTGGCTCAAGGAAAAATGCAGGTGGAGTTGAATCATTTGCTGTCAGACTCTACATCCAATTTTTTCCTCCTTCTAACCAGGGGCTCAGCCACCACCTGGGGAAGCAAGCAGTGCTAGGATAACATCAAGGCCTGTACACTTCCATACAAGTACCAAAATGACATGACAGCCTCTGCTTTTCATACCTTTATACAAGGACAGCCATGGACGTACCTTGCAAGAAAGTGTGGTATGGTCACCACAGGCCATGGTGTTTGCAGAGCTAACCCAGGGACTGGGCAATACACGTGCTTGGAAACTGGCAGCAGAAGCTGTTAATTTTTGGCTGTTTTTTCCACCTCCAGTTGTCACAGGTTTTAAACACAGGCCTGTTGTAAAGCTTGCATTGTGACTTGGCAAGCAAATTGCAGGGCAGGACATGTTTCCTTTCCTGCAGAAGCCCACACAACTCTGTCCCTAGAACTGGACCTTGGGTAAAGTTTGTGCAGGTAACTGTGGCACTTCTGCCCCTGCTTCTTTCCTGTTGCATGGACACACACTTTCTGAAATGGAGTATCTGATGAGAATTTTCTCATGGATCTTCTCATAACTCCTCTTTATCCTGCTTTATTGAAGTAAATAAGCTTTCCCTAGTCCATTTTGACGGAACTCGTGATCCTGACTCCAGATATCTCCTGTAATGTTCCCATTCTTTCAACCACCTTCCAAATATATTTTCTCCTGCTTTAGGCTGATTAGATTTGTGAGGAAAGTGTAGCCTAATTTCTTTAGGACAAAATATCTTGCAAGAAGTCTTTGGAACTGGAAACAGAGTAGAAATCATTACTTTATTTGCATTGCTTTAATTAGCAACTTTAGGCTTTTCATGACTGGCAAGGACACGCTCTGTCTGCAATATACTCTTAACATGGTTACTTACCAACAGCTCAGTTCTGTACTGTTACATTCTACTTCTGCAGAAGCTGAGAAAAGCAACTAGATGCTTTGGGGACTGTACATACTTGAATGGACTTTAAAAGCCTATCCTTCATTTGCAGATGCTGTATATTTTATTCCCAGAATCAGATTTGTCTGGTCGTTGGTGTACATTTACACCAAGTATATTCCCTGTGGTTTATGCTGTGACTCTCTTCACATCTCGTATGTCATTTTTAATGGAAAGTGTGCTGAAAGAAAAGCTATGCTCTTTCAATTCACAGTAACCTGCTGTCACTCAGACTGTCTTAATGAGATTTGTGATTAGATGAACCCTTTTTATGAACAGCATCTTTTTCCAGGTCGTCATGGTCCAGGGGAAAAAAACACTGATAAAGAGATCTAATCCACTTGTAATTTGCCAATAAATCATCCACTTCTTCCTTTCAGTAAGACCGTAAGTTTACCAACTTTTTAATTTACCATTATACCAGGTATATAAGGAGCAGTGGAGGCATTCATGCAGCTGAGCATTTATTCCTGCAACACAGCAGCCGATGCTCATTAGGGCCCCAGCCAACAGGGAGACTGTGAAGGGATTCAGAAGGACATATTTGTTGCAATTTGTCAACTGGCATCTTGCCTAGTTATTGCAGAATATTACTAAAAGCCCATCATTAAGAAACTGCACTCAGTTTGTATGATCGTTGGGGAAAAACTGTAGAAAAACAAAGCATCTCTTCTGTTTTCTTGCCTGTTGAAGGAGGTTTGTTGGAAGGAGCAGTCAATCCTAGGACTAGGTTTTCTTTTGCAGACTTCTCTCTATCTGCAAGAAGCCTCACTAAAGAGCAGCTCTAGGACTGCTAGACTCTCCCTCATACTATCATATGGAATCCCAAGGCAGTCAAAATCTCTGCAAAATTATTCAAAGACATTAATTTCCAATTTTGCCAAAAAGTTATATTATGGATTTTACTAGAACCAGCTCCTTTCCCATCTCTTTTGTTCCAGTCTCAGCCACATGGGCTTTCCTTAAGTAGGCACTGTGGTCACTTAACTCCTCATACACTGTTTTTTGGTGAAACCAGGCTAGGGATGAGGTCTAGCAAATGTCTAAACCCTGGCGACTACCCCAAGTCAGGAAAGATGGCAGCCTTCAAACAGATAATTAGATCATTCAAGGTGACGAGGTTCCACTGGATAATATGTGACTTGCTACTAACTAATAGGGTACAAATTAAATATGGACTTATGAAAGCCTTTTTTTTTTTTTTAAAGCAAAGAAAAAACTGTAATACAGCACTGGGGAGGAATCTGATCTTTTAGGTTGTACACTTTGGAACGGAGCATTAGTTTGTCCAAATACCAGGTTTGGGAGTGCCCATTTGTGCATTGCACCTTTCCCTATGTATGTGGCATCTGTGGGTTGAGCTAATGGGATGCTGATAGAGATTTTCCAAAAATTTGCTACAATGCTAAGGTCTTGTAAATAATGTTACCTTACAAACATATAACCACTATTCTTTAACTGGTACTTTTTTCCACATTAAAATCTTCCCATTTTTGGAGTGTATGGCAATGCAAGTGAAAATTACAGTGGACAAGCTCCACCAACTTTATTTGTGCAACTTTTTGGATTCCCACTTTTCTTTTAGACTTGCTATGGCCAGGAACACTGTGACACCCAAGATTTTACTGTTAGCCTGCCAGAGTGAAAAAAAAATCGTCTGCAAGGGAGCTGTTGGTAGCTAAGCCAAAATTCAGAGACAATGTGCAGAGAAAGGCCATGATCTCATTATCAAAAGATTTTCATAGTCTATGTTTCCTCACCATAGGGTAAATATATATCCTTAGATAAATAATATAGCAATGAAGAGAAAACAATTAAAATTTCTATCTTTTGAAGACAGATAAATACATATATATATACCCTGAAATCTTGTTTCATGTTTGCAGGTCCTTAAAGAGGATGTGTTCAGACAGATAAGAGGTTTTGAAGCCAAACAGATGTGGGGGGAAGAAAAACCTCTCCAAAGATGTTTTGCAATAAATTGAAATATATTGACGTTACTTCATTAATATTCAAACCTTATAGGAGAAAAAAAGCCAAAGTCATAGAACAAGAAAGAAGCTCAAGACCTCCTAATGTATCCCTTGAGCCCAAGGCTAGCCTGGCTATCCCAGGTAATTCCTGATAGAAGTTTGCCTGAAAGATTTTAAGAAACAGTTGATCTAGAAAGCCTGCAGCAGTTCAAATCCATCCATTCCAGACCCCACTTTTGGCACAAAGTTTTACCCGGTACTCAATTTGCCCTCTCAAAATTCAAGCCCATTTCTTCCTGCTTTATTCATCACAGAAACGGGGATTGGATTGTTCTTTGTTGTCTTTATAGCAGATGTTAGTACATTTGCAGACTTCTGTCTCTCTCTCCCTACTCTACAAATCCAATTCTTTCAATCTTTCTTCATTGATCAGAGGTCTAGAAAACATGACCCTTCTTCTTGCCTTTCTTCTAGCTCTATCCACTTTGTTCCCATCCTTTTTGAAGTACAGTGCTCGAAGTTAAATATAGACATCCAGCTGAGGCTTTATCAGTGTCAAGTAGTGTAGAAAGAAAGATTTATCAGGAATGTTCTGACAACAGTAGATTACAAATAAAAAAATCATCTCCAAGAATCTGGAGACATTGTTACACTTTTTTATTTAAATTTTAAGATGAATGCAGAAAGTTAGAGTACAAGTTGGCCTCACTACTCTATAATGAAGAAAAAGTTTGGGGGAAAAAAAAAGCAACAGATACTGAAATACAATGACTGCTCCATTTGCTGTACAGGTAGATATAAAGTCTACTGGTGTCAGTGCCAGTTTTTGAATAGACTATGTATGAGGAATCACATTGTTTATGTTCATATGGACTCTGCAAAGTGATCCACACCTCCTCCTTCCCAGGACACTGTCCCAGCTCCCAGGCTGTCGAATCCTGCCAGAACTGAGCCATGGCACAACTGAGGATGTGAGGTTACTTTTAGACCCCTACATTAAATGTCTTTGCGCCTTTCTCTGGCACTCTCTGACATGAAACAGTTCATGTCCTAACTACTAAACACTTGCCTTCCTAACCAGGGTGACTGCAGCCAAGTTGCCTTTTGGCAATGGTCTCTGGTCCATGCTATCTCACAGACCACATCCAAAAATTGTTTGGAAGGGTGGCATCTGCCCCAGGTCAAAACTGTGCACAGAACTGTTATAACAATTTCCAAGTATAGCCAGGGGTGTTTCAATACCTGGAAATGTTCCTAACACTGAGCAAATAAATAAAAGACTGATTTTGGAGCACAGCGTTTCAGTTGTTCTCCTGGGAGAAGAGCTGTGCTTTCCGGATTGTTAACGCATTTCATACTATTATTGAATTAAAACACAAACCCTGAAGTAGTCCAGGGAACAGATCCCAAACCTGCCCAGTTTCCATAAGAGTTTCCCATAAGATAAGTACCAGGTAAATGAGTCAGAAGGTTGTTATACCTATTGAGAGAGAAAGGGAAGCAAGAATGCAATTTTTAGTAAACCAAAGTCAGACAGAAGTATTTCTAATGACCTAGGAAGGGAAAAAATGTTATTTGGAGATCACAACTATTTTTGTTTTTTTGTTTTCCACTGTTTAATACAGAGAAAGCTTTTTCTGCAGTTGCAGAATTTAAATTATTTTTCTCCACTGTGAGTTCTCTGAGGTCCAGTAAGTGCTTGGCTGTTGCTGTCTTCTTATGACAGCTAGACAGCCAGAAGATGTGAGCTTGGAAAGCAGGCTGTTTATCAAAAATTTTTTCTTGATCAGGACACAGAGGCCAGGTCAAGGAAGCAAAGAAATACAGTCAGGCTGTTCTATAGCCTCCCTCTTCTAGTGAATAGGAACTGTCTCTGGGTTTATAACCCCAGCCACTAGTCATAGATCTGGGAATTATTTGCATTTTATGCCCCCAAGCAATTCTGTTTGTCTTTTAATTGTTCTAAAGTGTATTGCTTGCCTTAGTGTCCTCCTCTGAAATTTTAATAACAAACCATAATTTTTTTTTAATTTTTTTTTTTAAGAAGACCTACAAACTTAGTTCTAGACTAAAGCATGTCGTGAGTATCTTTTGTTCAGCCTTTATGTAGCACCAGGTTGTACAGCCTGGGCCTGGCCCATGACTGACTAGTGCAGTTCGGAGCTGGGCTAAGCCACAGCTGTTTCTGGGGGTACAGCAGACAGTTGCATTTATGTAGCACCTTTCTTCACTCAGCACTTTTATCCCCTTTAAACACTACTGTCTCATTTTTATTAAGGATCTGAATGTGTAACGCTAGAGAAATTCTAGGAGCCTGTGGCCTGAGCTTTGCCAAACTTTGTGTATGGACACTAGGAGAAAGTCTATGGCCAAATTACTTACAGCCTGGGGTACATATGCCATCTCTGAAGTCCTCTGCATCAAAGGTAAAAAATGTCATGAAGTGATACAGGAAAAAGGAAGAATGGCACAGCATGACAGTCTGCAGGAGGGGCAAGGCTGAGTGAACTTCCACCATGGCCACAAAGAGCAGGCAGAGCCACATCTTCCCCCTCTCCCACTCCCCACGCACTGCTCAGCACTTGTGAGAACAAATGGTGTTATCCGGTTTCCTAAGTGTCGTGGTTTAACCTCAGCCAGCAACTGAGCACCACGCAGCCGCTAAAGTCAGAAAACTCATGGCTTGAGATAAGAACAGTTTAATAATTGAAATAAAATAAAGTAAAATTATAATAATAATGATAATGATGATGATGATGATGGTGATGACTGATAGAATATACAAAGCAAGTGATGCATGATGCAATTGCTCACCACCCGCTGACTGATGCCCAGCCAGCCCCCAAGCAGTGGTCCCCCTGGCCAGCTTTCCCCAGTTTCTATACTGAGCATGATGTCACATGGTATGGGATATCCCTTTGGCTGGTTTGAGTCAGCTGTCCTGGCCGTGCCCCTTCCCAGCTTCTTGTGCCCCTCTTTGCTGGCGGAGTACGGGAAGCTGAAAAGTCCTTGACTTAGTATAAACACTGCTTAGCAACAACTAAAACATCAGTGTGTTATCATCACATTATTCTCATGCTAAATCCAAAACACAGCACTATGCCAGCTACTAGGAAGAAAATTAATTCTATCCCAGCCAAAACTAGGACAGGTGTAAACCAAAATGATTGACAACTCTTATGGAAATAAGTGAATCATAACATTAATTCAAAGGAAAAAAATGTGCAGGGGGGAAAAAGGCTTTTTTGCTTTATTTTGGAATTGCCCTGTCCTATAGAAACTACTAATCTGATTTTAGCTATAGAAAATTTGACTAACCCACTGAACCACAGCATAAGGGTGGGAAACTCTGAACCTGGAAGAGATACAGAAGGAAGAAGGTAAACAAGTGGTTTTCTTGAAGAGAAGAGCCAAGCAAGAGCATCCTGCACCTTTCTTTGTTCAAAGAAAGATGGTTCAGTTTCTGCAAAACTGTTTTCCTCAATCAACTGCAAACGCATCAGACTTGCTCTAGTCTCCTGTAATGGCATTTTGTCACTTACATCCTCACAAAACAGTCTTATTGAGAAGAGAAATTATGCAAATAAAGTCATTTCCAATCATCACTGCCTTCAAAGGAGGACAACAAAGAGTTGCTCTCAAGAAAATCTATTGATAAAGGTAATTATGCTATTAGGCTTTCTCAGTCATCTCTTCATACATACAGTAATTACTTTCAACTTAGAATCTTTCATCAGGATGGCATAAAAATCTGGATAAAGATGTAGACAGGTAAAGAAAAGATCATGAACTTCTTTATGTACATTAATTACACCTCATAATACCTCTGACAACTCAGAAAGAGATTATTAAATTTAGGTATTGATGCCTTTAAATCAGACTGCTTATTTAGTTATTTAAATGCAGTTTTGAGGATCTACGTATGAACACTGTGGCATAAACAGCTTGCCTAGGATCAGACAGCAAACTGATGATAGTGCCAAAAATAAAGCATACGCCTTTTGAGCCTCCTTCTCCAGCTCTGAGCACTGCCTTAAGCCACATGTCCTCACATAGTCTGGGAGTGGCTCTTGTATTTACTGACAACCAGCATTTTACACAGCAATCAAATGGATTACTATTTCATTGTGCCTGGCAAGCTTTTGACCAAAGCTAGATTTGTGGTCCAAATTTAAAATGGATTCTTATTACATATGCCAGAACTGGTTTGGAGAAATATTTCCTCCCTGTTAAAGCTCTTGTCAAGCCAATGAAAACCCAGTCTATTCTCTGTAATATGTATCTCCCAGTGGCTTATACAAGACACATGATATTGAAAAGCAAAGACCTGATGGTCACAGCAAAATATACTTCACAAATTGCTTTTTGGAAAGAACATAATCCAAAATTCAGCAGCAAACAATAACTTCAGAACAGTCCTGGATTCCTAAAAAATGTTGAAATCCTGCAGAACATTAACAAACTGTTTTACCCAGATATCTAAAAGCACAGTGATTTTTTATTATTGTCTTCAAAAGCCAATTCTGCAGCTGCCACCACTGAGACTATATGATGCAAGTGCCTCCATACACTTTGCCTGTTTACGGTCAAACATCAAGCTGTACGACAAGGGCCCACGCCTCTTCTCCCTTTTACCTGGGCAATCAAATGAAATTTCATACAATAATCATAGAATCATAGAATCATTAAGGTTGGAAAGGACCTCTAAGATCAAATACCACTGAACAGCTAGCAAAAGTCAAAAGGCCTGTCAGGATCAGAGTCCACAATTCTAATTTAAAAATGAGGGAAAGGAACCAACATTTTCAAGAAGTGTTAACTGTAGTGTTACAAACACTAGTATTTTAAAAGTGAGATTCCTATTGACTGTCAGGGTATGTTATCAAGAGTCCAAGGTACAGATCAGATCAAATAATTGATGCTAGTAAATGGGAAGCTCTAGCAGGCAGTAATATTTCCTTTTATGCAACTATGTAGAATAGTCAATACCAGGATTTTACACAAATATGCAGCGCCGTTAATGGTATGTTCTGCCATAGTACAATTGCTGTAGGTCTGGGCGCATTGTAGGACGCATTCACTGGGGAACTCTCATAAAAGAAACGTATGAAAGGAAAAAGAAATAAAAACCCCATTGAACTATCCATGTGTCAGCTATGCTGAAAGATTACCCAAAACCTAGGTCCAGGCTCGGTACCTAGTCATGCGTTGTAAAACACCTTTATGCCATGCAGTTTACATTGCCTGT
>NW_008825167.1:11323246-11332968 GCF_000699105.1 Pygoscelis adeliae
TAAAACCTATCTGACGTGAGCAGGGACAATATTTCTCTTCCAACTTTCTTCTCTTGCTGGTGTGGAGATGAGAAAAGAAACTTTGGGGTCTCTTCATTTCCCCAAAGCAGAAGTTCAATTCTACCCTTTTCTGCACTGTGTCAGAGTGCAGAAATTTCCTTAAATCATCCACTATGTTCATTTGGGCCAAACTGCGATGACCTTTGCTTGTAGGTAGTGATCAGACTCAAGACACACCCAATTCTGGGCATGCTGCTGTCCAGGAGCATTTCTGTGCTGCAACTTGTCAGTTTCTTGGCTCCAGTGATCACAGATACCTGGCTACAGATCTACTGCTCCGTCACAGAGAAGCTGAACAGCCACAGCACAATGCTGTGGTGGGGACCATGCCATCTCACAGGTCTCTACACTCAAAAGGAGACCCACAGCAGGAGATACACCCACAAATATCTTGCACTTCCCCATCACGCACACTCTTGCATGAGTTGGCACCATGCTAAAACTTACGCATGGAGTCTGCATGGGTCATAGATTAAAAAAAAAACCTAGGTAGCCTTTTATTGTTGCTATTTGAAGCAAGTTGATTTGTTAAGCTATAAGTAACCCTTGTTCACTGCTTCAATCCGGAACACAGGCAGTGTGTCTCAGCAACAGAGTCATTGAGCTGGACCCATAAAACCCAACAGAAACACAGCTATCAACATTTGAAACTGGCTGAGTACAACATAAGTTTTAATAGCACATTTACAGTGAAAAGAGTGAAGTTGGCAACAATAATTCACACCTTTTGTATTAGTTTTTTTGTAAACTTAGGCTCCCCCTTATGAGTCTGTGTGCTGGTTGATTCAAACAGGCTTCACAATCAAGTTTTTGGCATTTCACCATTTTTGTTTTTCATCTGTCCACAAATTTATGACTTAGATTCACCAAGTCAGATTGCAAAGTCAGAAAGCTGCTGTGTGGACTATTTTTCTCTTCTCCACTCCACTTAGCTTCATTGATTTTGAAATCTGCCCCTCTACAGCTGACTCAGGGTTTATTATTAACAATAGCCAGACACATTTTGATGCTACTTGATGCTGAAGATAGTTTTGGATAAATTGGAGGAAGATTGCTGTAATACAAGAATGCAAGAGGATCAGCTTTGTCTCTGTAAGTCTGGAGTATGAAAAGTTTATTGCCAGGTTTAATTTATCTTTACTGGAAGATGCATGAACTCTAAGAGATAAATTTGTCCCAAACATGCAGAAAACAGTGCACCTCATAAAAACTGTGTTCATTTATCCTTTCAGTCATTTCCCATAAATCAAACCCCCAAAACACAATTTATAAATATCCTATTACATTATGGAAGTTGCAGATAGTAAATCTATTTCCCCTGAAATTGCATTCCCTGTGCTCCATGCTTTTCAAAGAGGATGTCTTTACCGATGCTGAAACAAAAGCACCGAAAGGCCTGCATAGGTGACCAAGGAGCTCCTGACAAAACTCAAATATAAAAAGGAAGCTCACATGAGGTGGAATCGGGGCCAGAAGACCCAAGAGGAATATAGAGACACTGTCTGAGCATGCTGGGACAGGGTTAGGCAAGTCAAAGCCCACCTGGAGTTGAATCTGGCAAGGGGCTGTAAGGGCTTCTACAGGTACATGGACCTGCATTCCACAGCAGCATGGACCTACTGCTGAAAGGGGAGGGCAAGCTGGTGACAAAGGACATAGTAAAGGTACTCACTGCCTTTTTCATGTCCATCTTTACTGATAAGATCAGCCTTCAGAAATCCCAGGCCCCAGAGACCAGTAGAAAAGTCTGGAGCAAAGAAAACTTACCCTGGGTGGACAAGGATCGTGTAAAGAACATTTAAACAATCTGGACATACACAAGTCCATGGGGCCTGACAAGTTTCACTCACGAGTGCTGAGGGTTGCTGTCATTGCGAGGCCACTCCCAATTATGTTTGAAAGTTTATGGGGATTGTGGGAGGTTCCCAAGGACTGGAAGAAAGCAAAGGTCACTCCTATCTTCAAGTAGGGTAAGAAGGATTTGGGGAATTGCAGGCTGGTTTACCTCACCTCCATCCCTGAGCAAGTTCTCCTGAAAAACATTTCCAAGCATATGAAGGACAAGAAGGTGATTGGGTGTGGCTGGTATGGACATATGAAGGGGAAAATCATGCTTAAACAACCTGATAGACTTCTACAACCAGATGATGAGCATGGTGGATGGGGGGAGAGCAGTGGGTGTTGTTTATCTCAACTTCAGAAAGGCTTTCAACACTGTTTCCCATAATACCATCAAACTGAAGTGCAGACTAGAGAAGTGAACAGTGAGGTGGATCAAAAACTGGATGAAATGCCAGGCTTAAAAGAATGTGATCAGCAGCATGAAGTCCAGTTGGAGGCCAGTCACTAGTGGTGTACCTCAAGGGTTGATACTGGGGCCAAGAGTTTTGGCCTTTTGTACAAGTCCTGCACCTGGAGAGGAGTAACCCCAGGCACCAGTACACACTGGAGGCCAAGAGGTTGGAAAGCAGCTTTGCAGAAAAGGACGTGGAGATCCTGTTGGACATCAAATTTAATACAAACCAGCAATGTGCCCTCGTGGCAAAATGGTAATCGTGGGCTACATTAGGAATAGTGCTGCCAGCAGGTCAAAGGAAGCGATCCTTCCCCTCTGCTTTCCCCACTCACTCTTACTGTGAGGGTGGTCAGACACTGGAACAGGTTGCCCAGAGAGGTTGAGGAGTCTCCATCTTTGTAGATATTTGAAATGCAACTGGACAAGGTCCTGAGCAACCTGCTTTAGCTGATCCTGCTTTGAGCACGTGGGATGGACTAGACTTTCTCCAAATCAGAACCTTTCTGAGATTCTGCAATTACATCCATGTGTTTTTGCAGGCACATGTTCCTATTGAGCACCTCTAAGGAATATAAGTTAGTGCAGCTGTACCAAAGGTATCTGAAAGGTTTATTTGGTTCTCAACCGGGAAAGGTCACTATTACAAGATAGACTATATACCAGACTCCACCTGTGCAGTTTTTCTTCTTGCAACTTTTTTCCCAAGAAATACTAGTTTCTCTGACAGAAGGATTAAATATAGACTTGGCCAGAAGAATAGTTTCAGTAGTAAGGAGGGGCAATCTTTCTAAACAACTCAGCTGGGATTTTCCATTTGCAAGAGCTCTTTGCTAATTTTTACACTTGCAGATAGTTTTCTGTTAAGTCCAGCTTCCAACAGCAGAAACAGTTGCTTCTGTCATAGAATGGGGGAGGGGGGAAAACCTGAATAATATCTTTATTTGGAGGAAAGTCATCTTCCTTGAGAAAGGAAAAACAAACTAAAAAACCCCAAGTATTGTGCAAGGGCACGGAGCTGAGTAGCACTTGATAGTATGGAACAGGCCGTACCCTGGCAGTAGTTCCAGGAGTTGCTACCTTCCCATGCTCAGTCACTTCCTTTTCCCTTCTGTTCTGTGACCACACACTCAGTGTTAGGAATATTCCTCTAGGCAAGTCATGCTATTTCCTTTTGTCTCCTTTTTTAATTAAATTTCTAACTGAATCTCTGCAAAGAAGAGATTTGAGATATCAAAAGCAGAACTATCACCACCTCTTGACAGTGTGGGATGATGTGAAGAGATGCAAAAAGCCTTCTGATGCTCCTAAAGCCCACATTGTATCTTTTCCCTCACTAAGAGGAACAGTTTGTTGATGTGTAAGTGGCTGGCTGAGTAAGTTCCCTGGCTCCATAGGGAATACAAGGGCTTGATGGCCCACCAAACAAACTGTTGTCACCTGTTACCACCTTCTCTAATAACTGTGGGCTCAGTTCAACAAATCAGATAGATGGGCATTCATTAAACCTATATTTAAAGGTTTTGCTGAGTAGGAATGGATTTAAACACACACCACACACTAACTGGATCTTCCAGAACAGTTTTGTATGGAAATGTGTTCCCAGGCAATGTAGCCAAGTAACATGTGCCTATTTCGCTTAATCCCCTTATTAAAACCAATGGTTCATGCTGTTCCAGTAAGAGAACAAAAGCAAGCATGCATAAGGTGTTATCCTGAAGGATGTGAATCTCTTTATATCTAGGGAAATCAAAGTTTCATTTCTCCAAATGCATAAATACTAACTGAAATCATACAGGGACATATTCATAAATTAACCTTTATGAGTACTAACAATACCTTGTAGACCAATACATTAGAGGAATCACGCAACTGAACCATACCTTGCAGATATGTAGGCATGAACAACATCATTTGACTAGTCTCTTTGAATGCAAGAGGTTATTCTGAACGGAAAAGTTATCCAGTATGCCTAAGCACCAAACTCTCCAGAGGTTAAACACTCAAATACCTTGAAGAAGATTAGGCACAAGCATCTCAAAAATTGGATCAAAGTAATAGAAACTGTCAGGAAAGCATGAATAAAATTGATACCCACCGTAATAGAATGGAAACAGCTTAAAAAGATTTAAAGAATATTTTGTGTTGTAGCATTAAAAAAAAATTATGTGAGGGCATTTGCCCAACTGTTACTCTGTCAGATAGTTTCTACAAACACCAAGAGATGAGAGTCCAACTGTGCCTATCAAATTAACTTGTGGTCTAAACAGCATATCTAATAAAAAAATAACGGATGGATTGATTTCCATTTTAGAGCTTTCTGAGACAGGTTTGATTTCTGAAAATTAGAAATTCTAGCTCTGAATGGTCACATGCAGAAGAAAAAGATAATTCGATGCTGTTACGACACAAGTGCAACAACTTTCCCTCCCTCTTCTACTCTACCCTGCCCCAGACACTTCTCTCAGTCCACTGGTGCTGATAAATTCTCAACTTTTGGAAGGAACATACATACATATATACATATGTGTATTTTTTTAATTATTATTTTCCCCTGAATGTACAGTCTGTTACTGCAACCATAAACACGACATTCAGTGACCTCAATGAGTCAGGCATCCCAGAGGTAGAGACCACAGAGAAAAATAAGGCCATATCACAGCAGAGAAAACAGAAAACAAATGTGCTTTATTCAGCATCACAGGAGGCAACAGCAGCCCAGGCCAAACTATGAAAAGTCACAGCCAGGAGGCCACCCCATCTTCTTCTTGCTTTAGTTCTTTTCAGAGCTGCCATTTTGTGGGCATCATGCTTATACCCACATAGCCTGGAGTGTTACTGTGTCCTTTGAGTCTGGTCGATATTCAAAGCTCAGGTAAAGTAAGACCAGGTCAAAATCTGAACAAGCCTGGCAATAGTATGATTTAGATGGACACAGTGAAAAGCTCTGGTTTTTCACAAAAAAACTTGACCTGTAATCCAGCAAACTGATGCACGTAAAACTGAGTAACTTGAAGTTCCTTCAAGTCTAATTATTAAAGATAAACTTTGCAAAGTTTAAGTTGTAACAGCTGAAGTGAGGACAGTTCACAGATTCCTGTGCACTGCAGCAGCCTTCTGTTAAACCATTACTCTTGTCTGCACTAATTGGTTTTGGCTTCTGATAAGGATTTTGCAGAGATTAACTCTGCTTTGGAGACAGCACACTAGTGACAAGATGGAGAATCTTATTCTAGGAAAGAGGACGGTTATTGAATGACTGTATTTCTGCCACTTAAAGCTTCCTTTTTTCTTTTTCTTCTCCAAAAGAGTGACTTTAAGCAGTCCTATTCTGATTACTAAATTAATGAAATCATACACATCACTAAGGTCTTCACTTGCTGCATATCTTGATCTGTGAAATGATTGCTTTAGCAATTTGGAGGAAATTTCTCAGAACTTGCAGACCTGTGCACTGATCTGACAGAAAAAGGAAAATATGTATAATTTTTGGCCATCTCAGAGTGCCAAATGCTGGGCAAAGCAAAGAAGAGCAGGTTATGTTAGCAGTACCCTTGTGCTAAGCAACGGATGATAGGGATAAAACTTGAGATTGGGAAGGGGGAAGACTTATCTAAAAATAAAGTTTAGGAGAGAAGGAAAACAATTCCGACAATCATCTGTCCAACAAGACAGGCTTAAGCTCAGAAAACTGCCAGGCTCTGGTGGAAGCAGGCCTGCAACCCTTCTCTGCCTGGTTTATACGGAGAGAGGAGAAGATGCCTTTACTGGCATTTCCATGTATGGGACCAGCACTGCCCTCCTCACGTGCCTGACAGTGACTCAGGCCAGCAAGATCTGTGGAGAAACTGTCTTGTGGACATCAGTCAGATCCTGAATAGCCTTTGAGGATTCACTCCTGCCTGGATCAGGCACATGTGTCTGTGCGGTCCTCCTGCCTCCAAATGCCACCCAACCCCCCTCCCATACCGCTTCACTCCTTCACTCACAATATATATCAGCTCTGCCCCCTGTTGCTGTGAAGACCCATATGGTACTTCCTTGTCTCAAGCACCTGGCATGGATGTAGGCAAAAACAAATGCTTCACAGTAACAGATGCAAAAATTTCTGTTCTTTAGTCACTTAGAATGTGATGACTCCAGTTCACGGTGCCATAAAGCATCGTCTTTTTCCTCATGTTTTATAAATGAAATAAAAAAAAAGAAAAAGGAATCATACAGAAAATGCAACTCACAACAATAGTATTTTCCTTCCAGGCTTCCTTGGAGCTAATTTTAGATCCAGCTACAAATTTCTACTAGCTCAGAACCATCGGGGGAAAAAAGGCTCCATCTGCTCCCTGACTTTCTAGTCATCCCTTTCCTGCCAAGAAAACAAAGTGTTATTGATAGAGAGAAACAAAATCCCCTGCTGCCCCTACAGAGAGGAGAGGCAGGACATGCATGTCTATAAGCGTTTGAGATATTCAGCTGTCACTCAGCTCTTGTATGGCCTGAAGCAAGTTATTTTGCTTTGCTGTCCCACCCAGTCTCTGTCTCTCTGCAACTTGTCCCTCAAGTCAAAGGTCTGCTCTCTTCTTCTGCACCAAGGAGCACACCTCAGGCAGTGTCAAACTGAAGCCCGCTTCAAAAGTCTTACACAGACCCCCTTCATTTCTGTCTCACCCTCCCTTCAGTCTCATTCCTCTCATACTCTCTCTTGCCAGGTCATCTTCCAGCCCACATCAGTGGTCCTTTCCTCCACATCACTTTGTTTTCACTTCCTTCAGCTCTCTTTTCCTTACCCTTCCTCCCACTATCCCATCTTTCCATTCCCAAAGCTAGATCTCTTTCAAAAAAATTCCCTGTTTTTTATTTCAGGCTCCAGCTCTTCCTTTCCAGAGCCTCTTTTTCCACCTCCTTCCAAGGACAATGGGAAGAGCACTCTGCATTCTGGTGAGCCACCAGCAAGCTCTCCTGCACCTCCCCATGCCACCCCCATGCTTCTCCTCTTCACACCAGCACCCTGGGCAGCACGAATCACACAGACTGCTGCAGGAGAAACCCTGTTTAAGAGACAACGACAACATTATACAGAGAAGTTTCCAGTTCTCCAAGAATGACAGAAGGAGAACTTCCATATGCTAATATTGAGCAGTAATGGGATTAATACATTTCATTTGTCAGCAGGTGTCGGTCCCAAGGAAGACCATTTGTGTGTGTGATGGACTTTAAGCACACGCATCCAATTGACTTCAGTGGGATTTCCCACCAGCCGTACTTCAGCACATGTGCAAATGACTGCTGGATCCAGAGCAAACACAGACACAATCCTGACACAGCTGAATTCCCGCTGCCAGCAGCTGCTGAAGACAGCCAAGGAGTGGCTGCGGCTGCAATACAAGTTGGCAGAGTCTGAGGGTGGGGAGAACAAAACTGCATGGTGGCTTTGTTCTGTTGTGGCAACATCAGGATCGAAAGCAGTAAGTAGGCAGGGAAGGATGTAAAACAGTTCTCCCTACACACACACCCCTGTTCAACAACATGAACTGGCAAACTTTCCCTGTTATTTTCCCCACACATACATTTGTGAAAGGAGCATTCCCCACAAAAACATCCTCACTGTGCAGGCACGTATGCTTTCAAGTTGCGAGAAGGGTAATTCATATACAAGCAATGTTAATAAACCAGGTCTGGACACAGTCACACATGGCAACGGCCACATCCCTTCCTGGTTAACACAGTTTTAAGACCAGAGGGATTCTAACTTCAGAGACATTGTCAAAACATTCCTAGCACACCAAATGACCTAACACCATGGGTGGCTTACACAGTCATTTTTATTTGGTGTATTTATCAAGTATATTAATATTAGTAGATCTCTAAATGAGCTATGCCTCTAATACTGTTCAGATAAAAATCTGTGGAAACTGGAATTTCTTAGTATTCCTCTTAGATTTTAGAATCTGAGAGACATGTAATTATTTACCATACAGCCATGCTGTGTTCAGATATTACTCCTCAGTTGTATGTAAAGCCATAATAAACCTTTTTCTCTTGTCAGTGTAACATTCTTCCACAAATCTCTGATAAGACATCACAGCACCTGCTCCACAATACCCTAGATTTGTCATCCAGAAATCTGGTCAGCTTATTTGCAGTGCAAGAGAATAGTTTGTTGTCTTGCTTTAGGGGATTGCATTTCTATTTTTAATTAAAATAGATTTATATCCTCCTGTTATCACCAGGTTCAGACTGCATTTTCTCAAAATGGTTTCAGGCCAGAAAGAAATGTGGAAACAAGCAGTGAATCCTTTTAAACCTGAAATAGGGTGTTTTAGCTATAATCACAAGCCAGCCTGGTTTTGAGGTTTAACCCAGCTCTTGCAAAGAAAATCCAGTCCTTTCTGCACTATCAAATTCATAAGATGTCTTCAGATTTTTAAAAAAAAAGGGAAATTCTCTTTCATTTTCAGTCATAAGATTGTTATTTTTTCATTTTGATGAATACATCCTATGGAATTGATGTTCAAAGATGCTCAGAGTTCTCTGTACTCACTATTTCTCCCACCCCTCTTAAAGCTTAACTTTTAGATCAATGAAGAAAATTCTTCAAAACTGGAAGGATTTAAGCTTTCCCTCCTAATTGAGAGGAGGTAACAAAAGCAGACTAATTCTGGCAGTAGCTACAGGTGGTGGGAAGAGATCCCCTTTCTTTCTAATTCTGTTCAGAAGATTGCCATATCAGAATATCATACTAGAGAAGATGAAAAATTTGCCAGCGCTTGCATTACTGTTTTCTAAGTTTCCCTCAACCAGGCTTGGGAGGCAGCCATACTGAACACAGAAGGCGTGACTCTTTCACTTGAAGACACCTGTCAGCCTGCATATAGAGAAACATTAAGTCTCACAAGATCGTAGTGCCTTTCAGCCCAAGTTTGGTGCAGCTATGCCTGAAATGGTAAAAAAATGGCTGGATAGCCAGGCCTGAAGTGTTGTGGTGAATCGAATTAAATCCAGTTGGTGGCCAGTCACAAGTGGTGTTCCCCAGGGCTCAGTACTGGGACCAGTTCTGTTTAATACCTTTATCAATGATCTGGATGAGGGGATCGAGGGCACCCTCAGTAAGTTTGCAGACGACACCAAGTTGGGCGGCAGTGTTGATCTGCTCGAGGGTAGGAAGGCTCTGCAGAGGGACCTGGACAGGCTGGATCGATGGGCCGAGGCCAACTGTATGAGATTCAACAAGGCCAAGTGCCGGGTCCTGCACTTTGGCCACAACAACCCCATGCAGCGCTACAGGCTTGGGGAAGAGTGGCTGGAAAGCTGCCTGGCGGAAAAGGACCTGGGGGTGTTGGTCGACAGCCGGCTGAACATGAGCCGGCAGTGT
>NW_008825167.1:11332991-11345944 GCF_000699105.1 Pygoscelis adeliae
TACTCGGCACTGGTGAGGCCGCACCTTGAACACTGTGTTCAGTTTTGGGCCCCTCACTACAAGAAGGACGTTGAGGTGAGGGAGCATGTCCAGAGAAGGGCAACGAAGCTGGTGAGGGGTCTGGAGAACAAGTCTTCTGAGGAGCGGCTGAGGGAACTGGGGTTGTTTAGCCTGGAGAAAAGGAGGCTGCGGGGAGACCTCATCGCTCTCTACAACTACCTGAAAGTTGGAGGTGGGTGTCAGTCTCTTCTCCCAAGTAACAGGCGATAGGACGAGAGGAAATGGCCTCAAGGTGCACCAGGGGAGGTTTAGATTGGATATTAGGAAAAATTCCTTCACCGAAAGAGTTATCAAGCACTAGAACAGTCTGCCCAGGGAAGTGGTTGAGTCACCATCCCTGGAAGTATTTAAAAGACGTGTAGCGGTGGCGCTTAGAGATATGGTTTAGTGGTGGACTTGGCAGTGTTAGGTTTGTGGTTGGACTTGATGATCTTAAGGGTCTTTTCCAACCTAAACAATTCTATGATTCTTTGCTTGGAAAAGGATTCAATGGAGATCAGTGCTATACAGACCTTTAGCATCAAGGAAAACCCCACAGCTGCTCTATTTGAAATGTATCCAAAGAGGGCAGTGTCTTCATAATAAAGTAATTCTCCAGTTTTCTTGAATGTTGGGGTGACATTTAGGCCTCAGTGAAGTAAAAAAGATCACTTATTCCAGCTTTCTTGGAGTTAGGATTTCAGCCCTTCACATTATCCATTAGCATAGACCATTGAAAACTTGATATTCTTAAATAAAATCACCACACTTTCATTCCTCTTCAAACCCAATGACTCACTGCATCTTGTTGCAACACAGGCAGACAGACACAAGCAAAGCAGGTATTATTTTGCTTTCCCCTATCTCCTTTCCCCCCCTCAAGGATCTTTGCTGAGTTTTGCCCCAGTAAGCAAATTGAGGTGTGCAATGGGAGTGCTTGTGCGGTGACTCTGGAATCTTCCTCTTTTCTCACTAGACCTGCTTGTTAAAACTTCAGCAACTGAAAATTTCTTTATTCCTCTTTTTGTGGGGGACAAAGGAAGATTAAATGCTGTCAGAAAGGATGGATACATCATTTCAGGTAGAAGATTCTCATCTTCTCGGCAGCATTTAATCTCTCTTTGATGCTCACATGGACAGCTGGCTTTTCAGTTTTACAAAGCTCAGTTATCTGTTCTGTTGAATAAGTAACTCAGGAACGAGGATTTCCTGAGTGGAATGGAGGGAGGCACTGCTTCAAGTCCACACTGCCCCACTTTGTGAAGTACGGCAAATCACGCTCCTAAAAACATCAGTTACAGATGCAAGGCAACCCTCCGAGAGTTGCTGCTGATTTACCCAGAGGAAGCACAGACTAAGTCTGATCCACAGCTTTAGAGCTGAGAAAAGGTTTCCAGAAGCATTTACGGAGTATGTCCCCCCACCCCAGGAATGCAAGTCCACCTCGAGACCTTAAAGCAAGAACACCGTATTAACTTCAGACATGATGCCATGCCTCATTTTACAATGTGAAGTAATTTAGCTCCTTGTCAGGCTATGGGGAATAAGGTGATAGCACAGATGCTGGGCAATTAAAATAGAAGTGTATACGAGGTGAATATGACTAGTAGATGGTTACTTGCTGGTACCAAGTGAAGCACATCGTTTCACTCATGGTTCAGCGTTAGCAGCACTGCGGGTGAAATACTTCCACAGCTGAGATTTAATACCCCAGCTCTGATGTTTCCCATCAGTTCAGGAGCTGAGCACCACAGGACTTGTAAATTCCCCCCTTTCACAAACAAGTATTCCCATGTGCAGTGGATTTTGTTGTGGGAGGGAGTTTATAGGCCAGCACTTAGAACCATCTGGTCAGTGTTTAACAAGAAGCTGAAGCTATAATGTAAGAATATTTTATTCATTCAAGGGCTCTCCTCCTGGCTAGCAGCCAACTCCCAGGCTCCCTAAGCCATTTCCCCCTCCCCATCATATGCTTTAGAGACTGATGCAGTAAGTTAAGCATTGAAAGAGTGGGCTCTCAGGTAAGTCATCTGGCTCACCTTACATATCTGTCCTGCAGACACGATCCTTGCCTTCATCACCCCAGGGTTAGGTACCGGAGTGACAGACATGTCAGTGTGCACAACTCCTTCTCCATCCATGCCAGAGCAGGCAGCAATACCCTGCAGCCATCTCCTCCACCTATTTCAGACAAATGAGAGGTTTCAAGGCAGTTTCACCTGATCTAGTGGGGCTGCTGCACTCTTGCTTTCCACCTAAGCCAACATATCCACGCCGTCCTTTGCAAAAAAGATGCTCATTTTCAGACAACTCCTTTCCTGTACTACCTCACCCCACAATTGCCTGGGTGCTAGTGGCAGGGCAGAAGGCAAAATCACACAGCTGGTGGGGAGAGGACAGTCCAGCTTAGATTGGCATCAGCTGCTGGGGAATCGAGTTCCTGCCTCTGCTACAAGCTGCCTCGACCCAGATGTGGAGCTGCACTTATGAGGAAATAGCAAGCCCCAATGAGAGGTAGAATAGATTGGGGCTTGATGGAGGTCGAGCTAATGGGGATGCATGACTTACATGCAGTCAGGGCAAATGTGTCCACTCTGGCAGAGCACTCTTGGGCCATTTGCTAAAGCTGGTGTAGACATACCCATAGCATAGCTTCTTTCTGCAGCACATCTTGTACTCTTCAAGCACTCTCATGCCCCAGCCCTACGTGTCCAAACTACATCCTCTCAGCAGGTCAGTCTGGCAGATAAGCCATTATCACATGTTCATCCTTCCCTGACTGATCCTGAGGGCTACAGGACCTCTGAGTAAAATGAGACCTGAAGACTGACTGTATCAGGGTTGTACTGAGAAATCCATTAGACAGAGGAATGAGTAACCAGCCACTCATTTCCCTCCTGCCTCTACAGGAACAGAAAGCATCATCCAAGAGGGTAGGGGTTACTCTCTCTGGTACATGAAGCAGACAGTCCACAGTTCATCTTTTCAAAGCTTTTTTTGAGCACAGCCTAGAAGACTTAAAAACCTTTGACAACAACTGGAAAAGATCCCTTAAGAAACAAGCCAACCAACCAATCTTTCTGTGACTGTAATTTTGAAATGTCCTTCCCCATGGGGGTTTCCAGCAATTCTGCATTTGGAACCTCATTTCTACTTCTTTGAAATGGGCCCAATGGCTGGAAAATAATGACTGTAATTTAAGTAGCTGAGGCACTGCTTCCTCAACATTGTAGGTGTCTGACCCCTCTTGTTTAGGAGGAATTCCTAGTCTTGGTCTTCTCTTCCATTAGTGGGGTTTGGTTTTGTTTTGAGAGTGTTTTTCTCCATGAAAGAGGCTTTCCAGAGAGTGGCTAAAGTAACCAGGCCAGGATAGGTATGAATTTAGATACCTTTGCAGTTACACAGTCCCTGAAAGTAGGCAGAAGATGTGGATGGGATCATATCTGCATGATGCCCACCTGAATTCCCAATAGCAATGACTATATTTTTCCCCAAGGATTTCCTCCCTTCCATATCAGTTGAACTGTGATGAACTTGCATTAATATTCTAGCTGAAAGCTAGTAAACAGGCAAACAAATTGCTGTTTTGTGTACCCAAGTTTTTCACTTCCTTTCTCCTCAATAGCTTCCTTCATCAAACCAAACAAGAGAAAAACCCCACAGAACTGCTTAAAATAGTATTCCAGCCAAAATATTGACTTCGCTACCATGTCTACTACATGCAGACTGTCAGTAATGAAAAGTGGAATTCACCATCAAACAAAGTCTACAAATTTGCTTGAGGATAATATGTCATTAGAAAAGCAGATACATATTTGAGGCCCAAATTAAACACCAATGTCCAGTTCTTAAGAAACAAAGTCACTGTTATAGCTACTGTTTATTAGCAATCCTAGCAAACCTCAACCAAAATGTTTCAAATACTGGACTTAACTCTTAGTCCATCTGACCTAGCCTCTCATGTTTGGTAATAGTTCTTACCCTGAACCTCTTCAGAGGAATTGGCATCCACAGTATTGTAAATAGAAGGGACCTCCAAAGATTTGAGACCCAGAAGCAATGAATTTATGCTCAAACACTCTGATGTTGCTCCCATTGACACTTAAATGCCTTTTGATTTCAGTGTGGCAGACACTTAGACATAAAATGGCTTTTGTTGCTTTAGAGCCAGTGCCTATAAGCCCTTATTTCCTTTGGCATTAATGGTATTGCATTTGATAATACAAACTGCTCCCATCTTGAGAGTATGTAGAATGAGGCCTTATCTTATATACCAGATAATCAGGGCTCACAAAGGCAGCTGGGGACCAAGTCCATCCCCTTGCTTATAGAAGAAAAAGTCTGGCTCAGGAGGTTTTCCCCTCCACAAACCTGCCCAAATATTCAAAGCTTAGTTTGAACATCACAACTGTTTACACAACCACAAGAGAAGCAAACTCCATGACTGTTAAGTTACTGCAGCAAAGTGCTCCCCCCTTCTCACCATGCCCGGCAGTATTTACAAGCCTGCCTGCACCCCAGGACATGGCCGGGGGGGGCGTGGGGGGGCGGATAACCTGGCCCTGTCTGGAGAGGTAGCAAGGACCATCAATACCACGTACTTCTGTCAAGCTTTAGGAGCAGTGCTACAGCAAAGCCCTTGTAATCCATAGGGATGATTCAGGAATGAGAAGGAGAAAGAAACATGAAAGAAGACATAAATTAAAAACTGCAGGATTTTGCTGCTGCTTTCAAGCACAGGAGTTTAGGGGAAAGTCTGACTGCACACTTCCTTGTCCCCAGAACTAGCAGGATCCCATAGTAGGGCTGAGAGCAGTGAATGTTCTCCATAAAGCAGTGAAACAGTTTTGCTTCAGTTATTAAGGAAATTCCTCTTCCTTGATTCAGCTGCAATCTAAGAAGACAGACGCTCCTGAGAAGAGGCAACCTGAATTCATGAAGTTGTCCTACTGTCTCCAAATGCAAGTATATTTTATGTCTTTGATATTAAACGACCTTTGGAACAGCACTTCAGATTTATCCCAAATTGACAGTAACTGAGAGGCATAAACTACATAAGGCTAAGAGGTATCTCATGCAGGGACATAAAGTGAAATAAATAAGTTCTTGTTACCAAGAACTTGGCCGTGCTAAGCAGAAGGTCTGTCATTAATCACTTTCCCAGGCAGAAGGGTGACCACTGGTAGTGACTGCGTAAGTCTCTCCCTGAACTTTATCCTCAATTTTCAACATAGCTGAGTCAGTGCAGTTAGCGCAGCCTGCAGCAAACAGGTGTCCTTTCTCCATGGTGTAGGAGGGCAATCTATCTCATAGAAATATCTATGAGTAATATTTCTTCTCAGAGCCTCTTTGTCAGACCTGCAATCCCTCTCCTGTCTTTTACAGAAACAAACTGACAGAAGAGAGTTTGCAACCACTTTGATTCACACCAGTCCTACCAGTGAGATGTACCTCTGTTTTACAAGTCATACTTCAGTGTAGAAAACAGAAAGGCATTCTTATCATTTTCCCTTTGAGGACAAAATCTTTTTTCCATAAGGGTTTCAAGTTTCCTGCATGTGCAGAGATGAAATTCCCTGGTTTTCTAAAATACACCAGTGTTACAATATCAGCCCTCATCTGACTTCTGCTTTGCCTGTCATCAGCCGCCACCCTTTCCTCGTGCTAGCTAGCACCTCCAACAAGCCATGGCAAGATTGGGATGTCAAAGGGACACAGATATGAGGGTACTGCAAGAATTTGAGGTGCTCCTATTTATTTTTCCCCTGAATCCAATTTCAAATATTAGAATATGACCCACGGTCATCCTTGGATAGCTAGAAATAGATCAAATGTCTCTGATCAGGCTGAAAACACAGTAATAAAACAACTCACATAGAGGTTAAAGAATGAGCAATACAGACACGGATGCAAAGTCCCAGTGTGCTCCCCAGGTCTTAGTACCCAGTAAAAATGTAGAAGTCTAAACAGTACCAAGATGTCTCCTTGGATCTGCAGATAATGTGGGATGACATCTCTAATAACTGCGAACTGTCCCTGCCTCCCTGTGATGCAGTAAGCGCAGAACTATGCAAGAAAAGGAGGCTTAATCAGGGCTTCCCCACTGTGGGGGATGCTATCTGTGGCACAAGAAGAGTAAGCCTGGCCTGTCTCTGGAGACTTACATCCTCTCCCTCCAACTCCTGCTATCTGCTTACTTTGAACAGAAGGCGCCTTTTGCAGTGCACAAGTTTTGCTGGCCTTCAGGCAAGGAGGATCTATGTTGCCCACTCCTGAGCAGTATCTACTGCAACTTGGAGTCCCCACCAGTCACCCTTACTGTGCCTTTTGGGAAGCAGCTTGTTTGTCCTCACTCACCCTGCAAACAGCAAGCAACAAGGAAGACTTTTATACAATGAGTTGCCAAAATCTTGCCAGGACCAGGGCAGTGAACATCACCTTTTTAGATGGCATCTAGCAACAGCTTTGACATGTTCTCGCAGACATACAGTGCATAAGCCGTGATATGGTTGTAAATCCAGCTCAGAGTAGCCCAATGGTCCCCTCCTTCAAAAAGTCTGCAAAATCTCCTTTGAGAAAAATATTAAATTCACTACCAAGTTTTCAGATACTTAGATAAATTAACAATATAATCCACGTGGGCAAGACAGTTGGAACCCAAAAACTGAATGAGTATCCTGTAGCACCTGCTAGGAGTGCTAAAAAAATACATCTTTTCCACCAAAGCTTTTTCACTTGAAGTGAGGGGAGATAAAAGCAGAAAATGTTTCTTATAGCCATAATTTAAAATCTTATTAAAAAGAATGGAGTAATGTATTTGTGCAGTCTCAGTATGATGGACATAACGATCTCATTGTGGCAAGGGAAAAAATACCACCAGTGTGCTCATGTGTGCTGTAAGCGAGCAGGGTTATTCACTCTGGCATTTTACAGTGATAAGTATCTCAAGACACGCTGACAGACAAGCAGGAGATGTAAAACTGTAACACAAGATCTGTGTCACATTCAGCCTTGCCGCTTTCTGGGCTGCCAGGGATAGCTGCAATGACAGGGAGGAATAGAATGGGAGCGTGCTGCAGTCACTGGGGTGTCTGGAAGGACATGGGAACAGCACAGGGAGTCCCCCAGGGAGAGAGTGAAGTGAAAAGGCCCCCTCCAAGGAAATCTGGATATGTTCATTGCTAAGTGTCACTACATCTCCAAAGCAGTGCTGTAACTCAACTTCTTCCCAGTTCTTACGTGGTTTTTGCTCCTTCCTAGTTTCAACACCTCTCTGCACCCATGACCTAAAGGGCAGAGAGCTCTGTAGAAACATAAAATTTCTGAAGAGCAAAAGAGCATTTAAGAAAAAATATGTTAACAACTCTTTTTTTTTAAGTTGACATCAAGGGACAACTTAACAGGTATTGCATGTGGTCATCCTCAGCAAGAGGAGGACTTAAAGAACATGAACAGTTCTTCATTTTTTCCTGTAAGCATTACTTAGAATAAACATAGAAGATTCTTTTCTTCTGTAAAGACAGGTATATAATCAACCACACTTTCGCCCCTTCTCCTTAGATTTAAGACCTGCTTTTTAACTCAACAGTCCTGGTGTTTACTAGTTGTTACCCTGTGTCGTGGTTTAACCTCAGTCGGCAACTGAGCACCACACAGCCGCTCGCTCACTCCCCCGCCCCAGTGGGATGGGGGAGAGAATCAGAAGGGTAAAAGTGAGAAAACTCATGAGTTGAGATAAGAACAGTCTAATAATTGAAATAAAATAAAGTAAAATAGTAATAATAATAACAAAAAAGAATATACAAAGCAAATGATGCACGATGCAATTGCTCACCGCCCACTGACTGATGTCCAGCCAGCCCCCGAGCAGCGGACCCCCCGGCCAGCTTTCCCCAGTTTATGTCCTGAGCATGACATCACATGGTATGGAATGTCCCTTTGGCCAGTTTGGGTCAGCTGTCCTGGCTGTGCCCCCTCCCAGCTTCTTGTGCCCCTCCTCGCTGGCAGAGTAGGGGAAGCTGAAAAGTCCTTGACTTAGTGTAAGCACTACTTAGCAACAACTAAAACATCAGTGTGGTATCAACATTATTCTCATCCTAAATCTAAAACACAGCACTGTACCAGCTACTAGGAAGAAAATTAACTCTATCCCAGCCGAAACCAGGACACCCTGTCTGGCAACCCTTACTGGACTGGCTTAGTTTTGAATTCAAACCCCTGCTCAATTTTCACTACACAAATAAATTCCACCAATCAATCTAACCTGGTCCCTAGCCAACGTGAGATGAATTAATCACCTGTAAATTAAGATAGATGCACATCTCATGCAAATCACTGTATTTCTCTAAAAAACAACTCCATTATCTCCACTAGGGAGTAGGTTTTAATAGATTATCATAGACAAAGCAGCGAAGCAGGGACACAGCAGATGTAAGGACGTGATGGTGTAAGACAGTAGCAATGCTGGCAATGGCCACAGCCTACGGGGCCAACACCACCACCGTCAGCCTTTTTAGTTTTTCCCAACTCCAGCACCACCCCTTTCCCTCACTAAGCTGTTGTAGGAAACCATATCTAGTGTTAACTCTCCTGCATCCTTTGGGGCAAGCCCTGAGGTACCCTGAAAAGTCTTTCTACACCTTTGTGCACACTTGTGTAGCAGAGAACAAAGGAATCCTTGTTTTACCTTCACCTTGTGTTTTGATTTTGAGAGCACTTGTTTTTTCAGCAAGTGCAGGTAATTGAACATTTATGAATCAAAAACTGTGACAGAAGAGCAGCTGAGATTCAAAAAGAATAAGTAAGTATTTTCTCTGCATTCTCCTTCTGCCATTTCTCCCCTGACTGCTCCTTGAGTCTGGGTGAATGCAATGCGTTTAGTCACCCAGCTATTTCAAGCCACCTTTGGAAATAGCATTCATTGCTACATACTGCTATCTAGTGGTAAAACTGCAGATGTTTGGCGATGGGACTGAAGGGTTACCAAATATCCTCCTAGATGCAACTGATTTTACACACTAAACAACTCTGCTGTGGCAACAGAATCTGTGACCCTATAAATATTCATTCCCCTTAAATAACCAGCACAAGTAAAAAGAATGTATTTAGTAAAACACATCCATTTTAAAGTGTACTTCATATACTGTACATTTTATTATTCATGAAGGAAGTCTTTTCCGTTGGAACAATGTGTGAGTCTAGCCCCATATGATTAGGGAATATGAAATGAGAGGCTGATTTGCAGAGATAAATGAACTTCCTTAGGAAAAGTGGAGAAGGTTATCTGGTAGAAGAGAGGTTACAGACCTCTATTTCTTTGGGTACTGCTCCTTGAAGAAGTGGCCTCCTATTAAATTGTAGCTACTGTGGGTCAACTGTGTCACAGAATAAGAATCACAGAGTGGTTAAGGTTGGAGGGGATGTCTGGCGGTCATTGTGTCCAACACCCCTGCTCACGGAGGGCCACATAGAGCTGGTCGTCCAGGACTGTGTCGTGGCTTTTGCATACCTCCAAGGATGGGGACCCTAAATCCTCTCTGGGCAACCTGTGCCAGTACTTGGTCACCCTCAGCAAAAAAGTTGTCAGATGAGATGGTTTCTGCTCTGTGACTGCACGGCCTAACCATTGCCGTGGCTAACCATGGCTCTCTGAACAGCTCTTCTGTGCCTTAGTTCAGAGAGAGAGAGAGGAAAAAAAAAAAAAGGCTTGTAATCAGGAAGTCATTCAGCTGGAGGTTCTCGTCTTTGTTCCACTGAAAAGAATAATAAAGTTGCCTGTGCACAACTCATCCCACATATATAATCTGAAAAGCACCAGACGTTAATTGAACTAAGTTAGTAGTCAGGTCTTAAAAATGAAGACAAACTAAATTGAGTTATCTGTCAGAAAATTGGATCACTGTCATTTCTCAAACTTGAGTTCAGACTCTTGACCTGTATTACTGTAACAGCCACTAATCATCAGTAAGACATTATCCTGCAACCTGTCTTAATACAGACTTCTGCTTTTTTCTTGGGTATTAAGTATACCGCATGAGCCATTGTTCAATACAAACTCTTCTTCACCCACCCTGTAACAGTACGTGATGAGGATATCATTTTTGCTTGGAAACTGTTTTATGAAACAACTGGGTTTGTGGAGCCTAATCCTGTTCTGTTAACTGTCGCTCTCTTAATGTCCCCAGTTTCTCTGAACTTCTCCACAAAACTCACTCCACCATCTCTGTGCCAAGTATTTGTAATGCTCCCATCACCATCTCTTCAAAACAAAACAAAATGCAAAAATGAATGAATGAAGAAAGGAGAGCTGTGAACTGAGAGAAATCCCAGCTGCCCTCGGTAGGTTCACTGGGAAATGAAACAAGCTGCTTTTCTTTGCACTGCTTCAACATTTAGGTAGGAAAATAGCTTGGAGATGTAGTGTGTCTTAATCAGTCTGCTGAAATTGTGCACCTGAAGATGAGCTGCTGTATAATATTGGGTCTGTCATGAGATATAATTAAGCAGAAGAAAGACATTTCAGGTCTAGGATAAACATCTGTTTTGATAATGAGCATCAGAGTGATTGTTCTGGAGGCAAGTAAATCAACATACCCTTCACTTTGCATCACAGCCGTGTCAAAAGGAAATGGGAAAGCAGGTCAGAGCAGAGCAGGAGAGTGGAGGGGACAGTATGAGTGGAAAGCAGTTCTGGCATGAGAAAGCTCAACTCCTTGAAGCTTTAAAAAAAGTGGCAGAAAAGGTCAGACAGGAGTTGATGAAAAAGCATTTGCTACAATGGATTATGTTGCAGGTTCTACCAAATTCATCAAGTGAAAGACCATCTATATTTTTCTTTTTCCTCCAACTTGCACTTTTCCAACCCTTGCTGCAGTGGTACTGGCATGATTGTGCCAGGATCCCTTTGATCAGACACTCTTTAACCAAGGCTAGAAACAACCTAGCCCATGAGCTTTTATCAGGTGATGCTGCTGCTGAACATATGGCAATGACACACTACTTACCATATGATTTTACCATACCTTTTACTGTAAGTCTGGAGTGAACAGAGACACATTTTTTCTTAAGACTAAGTACAAATCCCAGGGATGTGGCTGGAAAGCATGTTACATACGTACTTGAAGCACCACCACAATCTCAGACCTGAATTTTTGTTACAAAAACAGTATCATAAAAGAGTTAAAGGATCTTGGATCTAGTCTAGTGTCTTGCCTTTGGATGCAGCATTGTACACAAGAGGACAGAGAAGGCAGGAACTCAAATGATTAATTTTCTTTCCCAGGCCTTTTGTTTTTGTTCTGCCTTCATGATTTTGAGACATAAAATCAATTGTGCTGTTAATTGCACTTCTTGGATTGAACATTTTGCTCAAAACACTGGTGCAGGATTGTTCTTACTAATGAACTTTTCATTTCATGATCATTATTGTTGTATTGGTGTTTTCCCTTTCCCAATCACTGAGCCAGCATTTGAAGTTTCATAAAGTAGTTTTGATTAGGGTAAGAAATAAGTGACTATAAGTCAAGTGGGTTATTGGAGTAATTTAATCTAAAAAGAATATGCACAGAGTCCTGCATCATTGAACAAGGGCAAGCAAGAGCTTGCTTTGCTCTAGAATCTCAGGTCAGCGGCTCTGCCCCCACTTCTTCTGGGGAGCTGACTCAGGCTCCTCAGCTGGCCAGCCCTGCAACCAAGCACAGCTGGTGGGAGCAGGTCAGGAGCACTCTCTCCCACTCCAGTCTCCATTCCTAGCTCAGGAAAGCCCTCTTCAGGTGGGCTCTTTTCAAGGCAGCCACAAGCTTTGCCTGTGCTCAGGGCTAGCGCTGCGTAAATGCATGGTGCACGCACTTGGGTTTCCAGCCTAGCCAAGGGATGGATGGTAAAACATTAGAGAGAGGCTGAAGCAAAGCTGCAAATGCTACTGGCACAGCAGAAGGGATTGAAAATCTGCATTGCTCAATTACTGAGTAGTACAACCTGAGAGGACCAAAACCTCCTTCACAACACTCCACACTTGAATCATTCAAAATGGAAAGTTCGTATGGTGCCATTGCTTTGTTTGTTGTGCTGTTACAGATATTTGTCCTGCTGAACACTTATCCGTCAAAGCCATTAAATTAAGTGCGTACATGGTAAAACACAAATCTGTCATCCAGTGTAGGAAAGCAAAGGATGAAGGCAGCAATCGCAGGTAATCCTCTGACTGAAGCAGGCAGGAAAACACATGTTTCTCAGTACACTAATAACTGCCATGCCAGTTAACCGGGAAAACTGCCAGGGAGCAGATAGAGAGTAATGCATCTGAGCAATGAATAAATGACATAAACCATATTAAGTACAGTAATTCATCTGAGTTTTGTCTGCAAGATGTTTCACAGCAGTGTCCAATATAAATGAATCAGTATCTGCTAGCATGCCTTTCCCAGGGGGCCAGCCATTAAATTCTCGCTGAGTCATTGTCTTGCTGTGGTTAAGACTAAACGATTCAGGACTAAAGTACATTATATTAAAAAATTATTTTGCAGGGTTTGGCCCAAATTCTACTGTCAGCTACAGTAGTGCTACATCGTACAGTGTGTACATCACTCTGATACTGCACTGAAGTAAAAATCTAAATTTTAAAGCTAGAGAGGAACCAGTATTTCCACCCTTTGAAAAGACTGCCAGCTCATTAGAAACTCCTAACTTGCTTCCCTGCCAAACACTCATTCAACAATTAGAATCATAGAATCATAGAATCATTAAGGTTGGAAGACACCTATAAGATCATCGAGTCCAACCGTCAACCCAACACCACCATGCCCACTAAACCATGTCCCTAAGCGCCTCATCTACATGCCTTTTAAATACCTCCAGGGATGGTGACTCAACCACTTCTCTGGGCAGCCTGTTCCAATGTTTAACCACTCCTTCAG
>NW_008825167.1:11348101-11351182 GCF_000699105.1 Pygoscelis adeliae
CCTGGTAGGCTCACTTACCAGCTGTGTCAGGAAGTTGTCTTCCACACACTCCAGGAACCTCCTAGACTGCTTCCTCTCTGCCGTGTTGTATTTCCAGCAGATGTCCGGGAAGTTGAAGTCCCCCACAATTATTTTAGAGTGGACAGTTAAAAAGATAAATCTTTAGAGCAATAATGGAGAAAACCACCTAGATAGGTCTCCAGCATCCCAATATTGGCCTGATTTCCCTGCTCAGGAAGAGAGGAATCACAAGTCTTTTTGACTGCAAGGGAGACTTTGGGGGGGAAAAGTGTGGGCAGTTTGTGGATTTGCATGGAACAGTTAAGAAATCACTTGGACTTTGAAATGCAGGGGAGGGGATTAATTTATCTCATTTGAACTGAAAGCTCTAAAAAACTCAGACATACCCTGGCCATTCAAAACATCAAATCTAAAATAAAACAAAACTAAAGTAAGAATGTAAAGTTTTGAAATTTGAAAATTTGTCACAGATTCAGACCACTTCCAAAATAGAGACCTAAATCCTTGGCAGAGAGTAAACTAGTGTTGCATAGCATAGTTTGTTCTACTGGCATTTATTTGAAGTGAATGGACCTATGTTAATATCTGCCAGCTGATCATGTAGTTCATCAGTGTACCATACGGCTATGAAGATTTTCAATCGTAATGTTGAAAACTACCTCTGTTGAAGTACCTCGTTTTGACTACTACATTTTCATGTTATCTACCATTTACATTGTACTGTAGGCTCTTGGATTTATTTTCAAAAGCAAAGTCCAGCAGTTATTTTATTTGTGAGTTTAATTTTGATCCAAAAACTAGAAAGACACAAAAATAGGATAAAACAGAATGGAACATAGTAATAATTTTGTTAAATTAAAAACACAGCTGACCTCTAGTGGTTGCTTGTCAAAATTGAAGTTGTTCAAATATTCCATGAAGGGAAAAAAAAACACAAACCATTCTTTTGATGAAGTCTTCAGTCTGGATTCAGAGATTTTTTGGTCTCTTTTCCTTTTCCTCCCACATTTCTCTGCCAATTCCAGACCTTCTGCAGAGAGCATCCAAGAGTTTTGCAACAAAGATAAAAAAGATAAACTTAAATGTTTCAGTTGCTTTAAAACAAATTTTAAGTGCAAGTTTCCAGTTTTTACAAAACATATGTTTAAAAGATAATGTTCATTTTACCCAAAACAATTTGAATTTTCAATAGAAATTTGTCTCGCACAGCTTTAGCTTACCAAGTATTGCATAAAATTGGCTAGTCAAAAAGTAGTTTTCAATAAAAACCCAAATGTTTGCTGCTACAGCTAATATTATTTGTTTGCCTAAGAGGTTTTTTATAAGGAGGTTTTAATATTTTTTCCATTAAAACTTTGAAAATTTTATGTATATCAGTGAAAGTGAAAAAAAATATTTATATACACATAGATATACACAAAAATGTTTGTAGTTACAGTATTTCCTCTCTTCCCCAAATCTTCTTGAAAGCTGGGGAAAGCCCTCTATCAAACCTAGTCAAGACCATGTGGCAAGAAATCCAGGTATCCTCAAGGATTTTCATGAACTCTTTTCAACAGATCCTTGGTGCCTGGCTCAGTCTCCTCCTGGTAGCTACCCCGCCTAACCTGTAGTAACATCAAGACCGCTCATGTAGCAGCACATCACCTTGCCAGGTCTGCTGTTGAAGGAGTATTTTCTGAAAGCTGGACATGTAAACCACACCACGATTTTATAATTTCACTTGGTAACGCTCTGGCACTATTCAGTACCTGTGCTGAATAATTAATCCCATAATTAATTTGGTAACACATTGATACCTCCACCACATGTGTTAGCCTGGGCCTGGTCCATCAGGTGAGTACAGCCCCATTTTTTTAACATACAATGAGATGGAGTTATATATTTTTAAGGAGCTGTCCCAGTTCCCAGCCTGTTACTCCACACAAGTCTCGTGGATAGGGTTGAAAGGGCTTAGTGTGAGCAGCAACTCAGCTGCTTTGTTCAAAGAGGAACCCCAGTTGCCTTATTACCTTGGGAACACCTTAGTCTCTTGCCCAAGTCAGTCCAAAATCAGCTCTTGTACCTCCTGCTTTCTTACTTCCCTCCATCTGCCTGCTAGGCAGCATTGGATGTGATGCCCACAGTGAGAGCCCCTGAGGTCACTCCTCCATGGCCGTATTCCTCTTACTCTTCACATCAAGTCCAGGCAGAAGAGACTGCCACAAACATGTTAACCATCCCACATGTGATGTGGGGGTGTCTGAGATGTCTCTGTTCAGCCATTCATTTAAAAAACAAAACCTTAAAGCATTTGCATTCTTCTTGGTGATGGGATGGTTTTCTTCATAAAAACTTCCCTTGTTCCTTGGAAAATACTTAAGTGGAGAACTTTTGTTCTGTCTGTCTGTCTTACTTCAGTGGGGCCCATGGCTAGCATCACTTCTGCAGCATGTCAGAGCGGTGAGCATGAGTGCTAGGCACAAGAGAGGAGTGAGCCTGGCCATGGAGAACCCCTCCACATGCACGTTACCCTGCATGTTGTGAGCAGGAGTCCAAAGGCCAGCTCTGCTTGGAGAAGTACTTCAAACCACAGGACCTGCCTCCATTCACCCTACTCTCACACCCAGGTGAGCACAGAGCAGTTGTAACAGAGGGCAATAGCTCAGCTCAGTGTCCACACCTGGCGTGGGACATCTCCTCAAATGAAGTCAACAGAGACCAATAACTTCAGTGTAAATAACTGGAACAATCTCTGCATTGAAAAAATAGTCTTCTAAGATGAAAAGACAATTTAATGTCTTCTCCAAATAAAGGTTGACCTTAAAGATTTTATATTTTTACACTTTTTTCTTCAAAATAAATCATACCAACAGTCAGCACAGTGGTGCAGCTATGATGGTCTAAGGATGTAAGCAATGTCTTTTAGAGAAAGGTAATAACTATTATTAGAGCAGCTGAGAAGCTGGTGCACTCAAGAGTGTCTCTGCTTTTTCCAGCTCTATTACTTGGCATTGTAACATACTGATTCAAACCAGAGATACGAGGAACACAGAATTTGTGCTAAAAGGCAATTTGAAG
>NW_008825167.1:11351231-11376493 GCF_000699105.1 Pygoscelis adeliae
TTGGTTTATATTTTCTATCTGGGTGCAGTTAAAGCATGTGGGCATCGGCAGGGCGCCGTGCATGGAGTGCATAATTCAGACCTTGAGATCTCTGGAGGGATTGTTGGTTTCTCTGGGTAAAGTCACCGCTGCTGTTGTCACTTGCATTTACTAGACTCAAGATTGCACATCTTGGGACACCTGTACTACAACCAAGCTCCCACCCAGCTGGGTAAAGGTCAGCCTCCAGCTCACAGGTGGCTCAGATGGGGAAGCTCATGCTGCCGCTGCCAGTCGTCTGCCACAATGATGAAGCAGGTCAGAGCAAAGACTGCAAATGATCTGGGTGGGCTTCAGATCGAGCTTTAACTGAGAGCCTTGCAGGCTGTCAACTGGCACCCTTTTATGCATATTGACATTTTTAAAAAGCCGAGACAACAGAAGTTTTTGAAATGGAGCCTAGATACATAATATTTTTCTTGTAACTCGGTCTCAGAAATTGCACTGGGCCTGCACAAACTTGCAAAATACTGAAAACTTGTATTGACGTGTGTTTGAGAAGTTCCAAATCAAGTCACTGTAATACCGTATAAAAATAGCTAAAATGGAAAATCATCAACAGAAAAACTAGAGTACTAAATGATTTATGTTATTATTCCCATAGTGATTAACATACTGCATTTTCCCAGCCTGTTGCAATTTATTAGTCCATGTTCTTCTGTATCAGTATCAAATATTATTTCATTATAAAAACTTTTGTGCTTGTTAACAAAAAAACAATCCAAATTAACTGTCAACATATGTTACTTTCACTTTTTCAAATTAGAGTAAGCAAACTGGCTCTAATTACTTTCCTGATTAACGAGTGGATGGTAAGCAAGAGAATTACATTAAGAACAATTTCCAGTTTACACTGGTTAGGAGGAGGTAAAAAAAGAATTTTTCAACAGGGATCAAATAAATATACAGAACCTCATTTTTTTACAATGCTGTGAAAATATGCAAGGCATCACATTGTAAATTGCTGGTTAGGTCACTGGAGCAGGATGAATAAATACTGTTTGCCATATGAAACTGGCTAGTTAAATGAAGATCACAAAATTGTTTGTTGCTATATAAGGCTCATTTTTGCTATAAAAAGAGCAATTTTAATTTACAGGGGCTTAAGGCAATTTTCCATCTAATTTTATGTTTTATAATGTCTGCTAAAACACTGGTGCCTTATTAGTTTGTGTGGTCGAATACATATAGTTTCCAAATTTCAAGGCCATTGATTTATCTTGACCAAAGCAAAACATGGTTACTTTTTCTTCCTAAATGCTAAGAAAAATCCACGCAGATCACATTAAGACAAACCTAAATCAACTGTATCATAGATATATCTCTTTTTGTGACCAATAGAAAACACTATGGTTTATTTGGGTATGAGTAATGACAGGTTAACTTCACTGGTCAAAACTATAATCCTTCTTATGCCACCCTTTGCTGTGCAATCTCACAACTAAAAAACTTAAAACTGAAGTGAATTAAATTACTATTATAACACAGAAACAGCTGGATAGACACACAGCATGATTTCTTGAACATCTGGGCTCTATTCTCACCAGTGAAGGTCCTGGCAGCCAGGTCAGACGTAGCTTAAGGCTTTTCATCATCCTGTGGTTCAGAGGCTTCAGCTTCCTACCACCTCTCGTCCCAGATACCTGCACGCAGGAGTCTAACAACACTGCCCTGTTTCCATCAGCCCGAGCCTGTGCAGTGCTGGCCTCACTGCTCAGAAAAATTGAGCATCCCACTTCTTGGCCATGATACAGCCAAGGAGGACCATAAGCAAAGCATCAGCTCTCCACCCACAGGCTGAATTCCTCCCAGGCTCCTCGGAAGCCTCAGCCATTTATAAATCTCCTCTAGTCCAAAAAGCAGCATTGCCGACAAGGTTTCAGCCAGCTGAATTTTTTCAGTTTCTTAACTAACACTCCTTTCCCCTGTTCCTATTTCAATAACACAGAGTCTCCAAAAGCCAAGAAAGTATCTAGGCCATTTGTGTTTCTTCCCTGGCTCACCATGAGACACTGAGGACAAGGAGTGGTGGATTTGGGGTTGGCTGGGACTTCATGGCTGATCTGCTCCGACAGTACAGTCCCAATTTCTCATCTTTTCCTCCTCTGCTTCCATCTGCACAAGATCAATACCACAAGCTAGCTGAAGCTGTATAACCCTGCTGTAGACACTCTGTATGAACACAAAGCAAGGCTGATCTCAGAAACATTTCCTCCAGAGACTTTCTCAGCTGATGTGTCTCAGTGGAATTGTATCCTCTCCACTCCCGATTTTCTCCAGCTACATAAGCTTCAGTTCTTCCTTTCTGCATTCACCCCAATTTTTTCTTCCTGTCCTCAGTTCTTCTCTCTGTGCTCTCCCTCTTAGGTATGTCCCAACCTTTTACCTAAATATGTATTGACCTCTTCTAACTCAGCAGTTTTATTTTCAGGTTGCATGGTTGTATATGCTGAAGAAAGATTTTTTCCTAGTGTCAGTGAAATGGGCAAGGAAAAAGTTTGAAAGCAGTCAGTGTAGCAGGCCTGTGTGCAATTATTAGCTCTGCAATAAATTTGCTTAGATGCATCAGTGAGAGAATTGGGTTCTCAGCACTTTGCAAAATTAAACCATTTTATTTTCCATCTAGGTAGAGACAGCCTTATGTGGGGAAACTGGGTAGCAGTCGTGGGAGGCGATAATACCATGCCTATTAGAACAACCACTAAGTTGTCTTCTTCCACCCTTTCTACTTCTGAACAGATGCTGAAGCGGAGGGAAGAAAACCCTGTTTCCTGACCCAGCAGCCCTGCTTTGTTATACATTATTGTATACTGGTCCTGCACAGAAAGGAGAGTTCTCACTAAAAGTTTTGCAGATGACTCTTCCTTACTTTCATATTGCTTTGAACTTAGGTATCACTGAAGAGGTGGAATTGGAAACTGCCTTAGTGCGAGAAACCCCCATGTAAGATTTGGTAAGAGGTGGCAGTAGCACGGTGAGTACTGCGCTCTGCCAGGCCACGGGACTGGATGAAGATGCAAACTCCATTGGGGAAAACTGGATGCTGGGACAAAGATGCAAGACAGGGAGTGTCCAAGGTGGAACAAAGATCACCTGATGAGGGGCCTTTACACATGGAAAGGCTTGTACTAGAATGTAACTGCATGCACAACACTTTTAGTGTAAGTGAAGGAACTGGGGCTGCTGGAAACCCAAGTTTATTGGTCTTACAGCTTCTTATGTGGCAGTAAAGACTGTTTCTAGTTAGTCAGGGACAAATGCAAAGCTTTGTGTCCAAACAGGAGATGTTCCCACCTCTTTTCTGCCAAGAGGAGCATTATAACTGCACTGTGAGCATGGTAACACATGCTAAGTGCTGTTCCTCTACAGCAAAGCAAGATTAGGTAGGCCATCCGTTATAGACTGTTGTGGTTTAACCCCAGCCGGCAGCTAAACACCGCACAGCCGCTCGCTCACTCCCACCCAGTGGGAGGGGGAGAGAATCGGAAGGGTAAAAGTGAGAAAACTCGTGGGCTGAGATAAGAACAGTTTAATAAGTAAAGCAAAAGCCACGCACGCAATCAAAGCAAAACAAGGAATTCATTCACTCCTTCCCATGGGCAGGCAGGTGTGCAGCCATCTCCAGGAAAGCAGGGCTCCATCACGCGTAACAGTTACTTGGGAAGACAAACGCCTTCACTCCGAACGTCCCCCCTTCCTCCTTCTTCCCCCAGCTTTATATGCTGAGCATGACGTCATATGGTGTGGACTATCCCTTCAGTCAGTTGGGGTCAGCTGTCCCAGCTGTGTCCCCTCCCAACTTCTTGTGTACCCCCAGCCTACTCACTGGTGGGGTGGGGTGAGAAGCAGAAAAGGCCTTGACTCTGTGTAAGCACGGCTCAGCAATGACTAAAACACCCCTGTATCAACATTGTTTTCAGCACAAATCCAAAACACAGCCCCATACAAGCTACTATGGAAAAAATTAACTCTATCCCAGCCCAAACCAGCATATAGACAAAAAGTAGTAATGTGATTATCCTAACAAACATCTTCATCAGATGTTTCAAGTAATTATCTTTTCTTTCCATAATCAAAAAAATAGAAATATATAAACATAAAAAGAGACTTTTAATTTTTTGAGCTAACCAGGATTTGTGGTCATAAAGAATAATGGCAAAGGCAAGGGGTTTTTCCTTTGCAAGAAAATTCTTGGAGCAGCATGTAAACAGACCTTCTTGTGGTATTAATATTACCCCATTTATGCTGAAGCTATGCAAACAGAGACATATAAAATTGTGCTCCTAAAAACTTAAGTTGCCAATAAATATTTTTACCACTTTTAATTTATACTGTTTGCAACTTTGCCCCCTTGCAGAAAAGTGATCCCAGAATGCAAGCTAAGTTATTCTGAGGTTATTGGAGCTATCAGACATTTAAAATAAAGATCATTTCTGTTCCTCTGAACTTAACCTGTTGCTTGTTTGGAAAGATTTGACTTTGCAGTTTGCAAAGCTTCATCTCATGGGCTGGTGACAAAAGCATAGAATTTTTAGCTTGAAATGATGGCAAAGAGCCTTGTTTAGTGCCTCAGGGGATTTGAGTTCCCATCTTGACCTTAATATATATGCCCTCACTGCAAATATTGGGTGTATTTTCACAAGGTTACTGCTCTCCAGTTAGTTATCTTGATATCTCAGTATTAAAAATGTCTCAGTATTAAATAGATTTAATGCGCCTTGCTACATCAAGATACCAACCTGTATTCCATTAAAATGAAAACATAGCTTCAGGCTTCCTTTATAAGTTTACTGAGTTAATGGAAGTTACAAATTCTCACTACACTGAAAAATCAGTGTGAAAAATCAGCACGTTTATTCTGGTGCCTGCATAGTGCCCGCTGGATTTAGTACCTAATTTTCCTAGTGCTTAAGGCGATGTTCATCTTAAAAAGGTATAAGCTGTGCCTCAAAAGAACAGTCTTACAAATAGCAAGATGATCTGAAATATTGAATTTCAACATTTTAAAGTTTTTCTTAAACCTTTTGGGTTCAAACTCCAAAAAATGTATCCATATTCAATAGGAGGAGAAAAGGGACAGCTGAAGTTCTCCCACGGTGCTTGAATACGTGAGCTAGGGAAATCAAAGGAAAAAAGACGACTGTGGCAAAAGCAGGGGAGCTGACAACTCAGTCTGCCTCAGGGACTGTTGAAACTAGTTCTAAGCTGTTATCTTTATAGTTAAGTGAATAGAAGAAGTTAGAGAATATTTTACAAGGTATGGGCAACCTGACTTTCTTTGTTTTCGAGTTTTTGACTTAACAAATCTTTGACTGCACTTTTAGACTCATACAAATGATCACACTTCTACTAGGGTATGGATATCATACCATTTTCATTTCTGTCACTTCTTCATTTTACAGGGATGTTAATTACAGCAATTTTTATATGATCTGTTCTAGTACTAGTTATTTACTAAAGAAACCAATTCTTTTCTATCTAAAAATTCCTTTGGTTTTAAGCAGCATTCAAATCACTGATGTAGCTCCTAACTGACTTAGATTCTATAATTTTGGGACATAAGCCCATAAAACTTCATGTGTTGGCAAGCCTCTGCTCTCCTTTCATTCCAAACCTCTCTTCCTTGAGATGAAAACAAAGCAGAAATATTTGCAATTATAATGCCGTAAACCACTATTTGCTTGTTATATGTTTTCAGCTTTCGGGCTGGAACTGAGGACGATGGATTGAAACCTGCCAGCTTGCTAATGAGGCAGCTTTGCCTTGGGGAGTGGAGAAATCTGGGCAAACAGGTACAACTGCAAAAGGAGCCAGCTGCAATCGAAGCTGGTAGTCATGGGGGTGGAAATACCCAGCTGTGGGCACTTTTCAGCTCTAGGTAGTCAGTATAAGGCTGCTGTGGGGTCTAGTAAGTTATCTGTGTATCTCCTGGAGCACCCATCAATGAGTATCATGAACACGTCCCGCTCAGCTGTTAAAATGTGCCATGATGCTGGAGGTTTGTAGTTATCTGCAAGCTTTTTCTCAAACTGGGAAGAGTTTTGTGTATATACATGGAACAAGAAAATGTTAGAAGAGAGAAAGTAAGTGAACATGACAGAAACAGACTAAAAGAGGAAGATGAAGACTAAACACTGGCAAATGTCACTGTTTAACAAAGATCAGTGTTGATGAAGGTCAATGAAGCTGGCTGGCAGTTAGCCTTTGGCTGTGCGAAGAAAGGACTTTTGACTAGTTAGTGCATTATTCTGCAGAGGTTAATGTTATATACACTCACAAAATCCTCCTATGCCACCCAGCTTGCAAGCATAAAGCCAGGAAAAAATGATACTTTTTGCCAGTTGGCTATATAATTTTCAATGGCCAAAAGCCAACTGGTTGCTAATTGTTATTGCAGTGAAACTGAAAACAAAGCTCTTGGTATGAATACTTGGACTGTTTGTTATATTCCCCCTTGAAATTCTTCAGGAAGTGCCACGAACTGCTGCTCACACCCACAGCTCCCAGAAAAGATGAACCGGGTGCCTGTATCTGAGTGCAGCACTTGGTCTGCAGCCTTGGCGAATGTTTTCAAAAGGCTTTTTGCAGCCGAGATTAGCTGGCTGCAAAGCAATTCATTTATTTAGCCACTTTGCATGCTTAGAGCATTTTCCAAAAATCTAGTGTATGTAGGTCCATGGAGGCCCCAGCAAATGTGTGAGGGGAAAGAGCTGGTGAAAGGTAGAATTGCTTTCAATCATAAGAGAGATAACTCACACCTATCTGTTATTATTTGCGGGAGAAGCTCCTGAGGCAAGGAACGACTCTTTGTTTGGTATTCGTGTAGCAGCCAGCACAGTGGAGTGCTAATCCATGACAGGGAGGGCCAGGCACTGCCATCATTCAAGCAAATAATAATGGTTATTTCCAGAGCTGACTGAGTAGACACTAGCTGCATCACCTGTGCTCACCCTCTGAGTCCCATCCACCCAAAATAAACATGAGGGAAATGTGTCTTGGATCGTTCTTATCCCCCCTCCTGCAACCCATTCCACAGGGCAGCAACACTGAAAAAGAATTGTGTCTTAGGAAATTTAGACATATTCATAGGCACCTCCATGACTGATTGCTTGGTTTCCATTCAATTACAGAACTGAAGGCAGATCTGTGCACCAAGTTTTATTGCTATTAGTTATATTGTTCCAAATATGGATTAGTTGTGTCCCCATTAGCTGCTTTTGCTGTGCCTACAAAACCTCTAGTGTGGGTACAAAGAAGCAGGGCAGCCATATGTCTGTCCTGAGATGGCCTCTTATTCTGCATGGGATGTTTGCCTAGATTGAAAAAAAAGGAATTTGACGACGTGCCCACAATTTCTGGATGTTAATGAGCCCTGTCAAAGCAGTAGTTTTAATGGGGTTGCCTGCTATTTGGATAGGTGGCCACTGTCCGCGGGCAGATCGGCCATGTGGCAGATGTGCAGTAGCTCCATGTAGGACACTGTGGCCATGGTGCACGTAGCACACAGTACATCTACACAGATGTCCCGGGTGGAAATACAGAAGTCAACGTGCAGAAAAGCTTTTTTGCCAGTTGATTTTATATTTCTCAGAGGTGTGCTGTAACTGAGCTGACAGATAACATCCTCTGTTGGCATGTGCTGCCTTGACTGTTCTGCCAACCAAAGCAAAGCTGCAGCATACATGGCATGCATGGGGAGAACATAGATGTGCAGAGATAGTTCCTCCTTCAAAGTACATGATATATGTTACATAGCTTCAAGTAGCAGAAGCGGCACCTTTTTTTCTTCAGAGCTGTGGAAAAGATAAGGCATCAGAGGACACACCTAATTTCAGTTACTCTGTTAGCCAGCATAAACGCACCAAGCAAATACACATCTTTCTCAGACTTCTAGCTGCTAATGGTCTTCCCCTGGGGGTGTCGCCAGTTGCAATGGAAAGAGAAAAGAAAGATAAGGGAACTTGTGAGCTAGAGTTCAGGGACAGTATGTCAGAGGTGAGCAATCAACAATGGAAATGGTGAACCTTAGAAAAAGAGGCAAAGAAAACCTTGTACATTCACCAGGAAAGGAAAGATGTGGTGAAAACCAACTGTGTGTGCTTACTCACAATGAATCAGACCTGCCTAAAGTCCCTCAGAAGAATCTATACCTTTGATTTTAATGGCCAGTTTAACTATTTATTTGATATATGCTAATGCTTAATATTGTTCATGCAAATATCAGGCATATTCCACGATTACATAAAACCTTTCTTAAAGTTAATAAAAAATTATACTTCGGAATATCTATCTACCAAGTGGATGGGTAAATATTTTATCATTGGTATACTATTATGAGTTCAACCTTGTGCATACGTAGCTAGTGCACAGAATCGGGAACTGGATCCAACTGCACTGGTCATCTTGTAAACACATAGTGAGACACTGTCCTTTCCCCAAGGCGAATCTAAAACATTAATCAGCAAATACTTAGGCAAGTATTTCTGCATGCAATAATAGTCTTATTGCATGTAAGAGGATGGCTTATGGTAGGTAGTCTGCACACATTTGCAAGATCAAAGCCTTACTTAGGGCAATTCACAGGTTTTGAAAAACACTGAGAGATAAAGGGAAAGAAAGGCTAAACACAACAGTGAAAGAAACATAACACGGCACGTTAACATAATAAACTAATTAGAATGCAAAAGTGTCGTTGTTCTAAAAACTATTAATGATCTTATTAATCTCCATAGTAGATGTGTCTACCACCATTTGTCACTCATGAATCAAAATAATAATACAAAGAGGAATATCTTTAGAAATGAAAAAAAAAAAAATATCACTGTGCATAAGCAAAAGATAGAAATGTCTTTCATTCTCCAAAAATTACTAAGGGGGCAATTTCTGTCATTGTTGTTATTATTATGGAGAGCTAAGAAATGCTCCAGACACTGACCAAGTTCAAATCACACAGGACAGAAAGGTAGTCAGTGCTGCTGTCCCCAGCTCTCCACCCTAATCTTCAAGGGCTCACAGAGCCACGTTGCCCCAGGGAAACCCTGGGAGACGTTCCTTCTCGGGGAGAAAAAAATGCTTCCCAAGCTCAGCAGCCGCTATATGCAGAACACTTGATGCAATTGTATCTTAAATCTTGGTTTCTTTCCAAGCTATTGTTAGCTTAGTTTGTCCCCCCAGCTACTCCCTCTTCAATCCCTGTGGTGAGAAACTGGTCACTTAGGCTGTATTGTCAACCTCAAGCACTCAAATATTCATATGTCAAACAAAAACAGGATTAATCTGTGATTTTAAGATAAATACGTTTAGAGTTTTTAGCTGGTCTTTAGACTTCTGTAACTTGAAGAGACACATTTTTAGGCATATCTTGGTGAACAACGGGACCAGGAGTTAACCACTACAAGCTGCAAATCTGCTGTAGCACTTCTTCAATTTTCAGTAACTTAGAAAAAATACCCAATACCATCTGCATCAGAAACACGGCTCAAGTCATGTGGCAAAATTACCCCTCCTAGATCAGATGTCTAAACACCCATATGCAGGAGCAGAGAATTTCACCATGGCCACGGAAATGTGTCTGCTGCAGATCTTCTCAGAAACATCCATTTATATGGGAATTTTCAAGATTTTTTTACTTCTGCCAATATTGCTGGAAACCAAAATTCTTAACATGAGTGGAAAACAAAGAACAAGAAACAGCAGAACAGGCTAACCCAAATAATTACAACTTCTCTGCAAGATTCATTCGGCTGTGGATCTGATACTACTCCTCAACTGAAAATATCTAACACTTATGTTATATAATATTTATTGTAAATAGCTTTACAAAGGCTGCGATGTAAAGACTTCATTTCTAGTTTCATTTGTACTTTACATACACGGTGAGTCAAATAAAAATCACTGTAAAGTGGGGTACTTGAAAGCCAGCATTTCTACAGCAGAATTTTAATTGCCTAGAAAGAAATGTATTCAGGTCAGCACATAGTGAAGCAGCTTGAATAGTTTAACAGTTACTGAATTCTGCTAATAGCTCCCATTGCTAATGCACGATTAAAATTATCCACTGTTATTATTGTTTGTTCACAGGGAATTTGCCAGCAATAATACATGTTTTTATTATACAGTTTTAGGGCACACCCCAAACCAGACTTCAGTGGGGAAGAGGCAGAGGAGGGCTCCCAGGGTGGAGCCAGTCCTTGGGATAAAAACCAAGTCAACTCCAGAGCAGCCACTAAGAACTGTGTTTTCTCTAAGTTATAACGTATTTATTTACTTTTAGCCAGTGATGTCCTGTTTAACAGTTGTAAAGTAGCACAAAGCAGAAGGGCAGTTGACCCTGCAAGTTCACAAAAGAATTCCAACTTTTAGACGACCACAAAGCTGAAGGGCTACTTTATGGAGAGATGTTTGTGGCACGTAGGAGTGTGCCAGGAATTCCTGCAGCCTCGCAGGGATGCTTCAGCCAGGCTTCCTGGAAGATCTGTCTAGCTCTTATGGAGGATACGTTACACCAGAGCCACCTTAGGGATGTATTTTAAAACACACAGACAGGGTCCCCTGTGCTCTGAGGGCCTGGGGATTTGACATGGAATCACTCCTTGTCACAAAAATATGCTCTTGAGTTTCAGCTTTCCTTCCTTAAAAAAATGTATGACTGCTCTTCATGACTGAAGAAAAGCTTGAAAACATCTAAGCAATATGAGTGCTCCTGATCCCTGACTCTGCAGCCTCGAAATCTGTTGTTTCCTATAAAGCTCTAAAACTCAGCAGTTTTGGCATAAAACCTCCAGGTTTAACATAACCTCTGCTTTTTCCAGACTTGTGCTGGAGATTCTGTCTGTATAATGTCAAAGTTATTAATGATTTTTCTTTCCTTGTGAAATAACATTTTACAACCATTTTTAGAATCTGAAAAGTAAAAATTATATTTCTATTTCACTGTTCTCTAACCTTGTGCATGCTCTTCTTAGACTTCTAATCTTAAAATTGTATTGAAAGCAGTGTCTAGATTTTCAAACTTTCGTAGCAACCACATGTCACCATTTCCAGACATAGCACACAATTTTCAAAAGTAGGATTTTTTTACAAATCTCATTTGCTACAGAAAGGCTGCAGTAGAGTAGTTCCTGCAGAACACTCTCATGACCACCCCTTACAAGCCTCTGTTTCATACTAAATCTTCTTGGTATACAGACTTTCCTGCAGTGGGTAAGTAGAACTGAGCTTGGAAACATGTCAGGAAATATGTCAGGTGAGCACAGAAGACCAGTTAAATCCTATTTCATCCTATTAAAACAATACACATGGGTTGGAAGGTTGAACGAGGTGTTCAACAATATTACAGCTACCTGGTGCAAAACACTGGTGTGTTGTGTCAAGCTCACCTAAGGCAGTGCTACTGTTAAAGCAGAAGTTTCACCCTTATGTCCATCTTCAGGCACATGTTTTTGTGTTGGAAAGTCACTGCTCTTATCAAAAAGGAATCTTTCTTTCCAGATGACTTCAGTTGAATCACAAGCTGATCCCGTGGTAAAACAAAGCAAAGGAAGGAGCAGGAATAAATGGCTGGAGTGGAGGTAGGACTTCCCATCCAGGGGCACAGAAACCTTCAGCTGACTAAAGGTGAAGGTGTGCTTTATACCAGAGAGCTGTTATCTATCATCCCAGATAGAACACAGATGGCATAAAAGAGAGTATTTAGTATCATGGCCTAATTTGTCAGGAAAAAAAAAATTCTAAATCAAATGTTTAAGTGGGTATCCTGGTGGAGGGCAGATCCAGCGTTCATCACTGCAGAAAGCTGGTTTGTAATCACAGGTGTATTCCAAAATGTATAGAGCAGAAAAAATATTCTGTCCTAAAACCTTTTTCATTGAAATTTAAGATTTATATTTAAAAAATTTAAATGAGGTCTCCATTTGTCAATTTTTTTTTTTTAATTGAAGAACCAAATACACAGAAACACTAAGACTTCACTCTGAGGCAGGCATGGTGCTCCCCTGGAGCTGCCATCGGATCCTAAGCTGTGCCTGACCTCCTCTGCAGATCAGGCAGAACCCCTGGTCTTTGTGTATCACAATGCTCTGTGAGAAGGGGTCACTACAACAAAACTGCATTCGCTTGCCCTGAGGTGCGTATTGGAAGACGAAGTCAAAGGATTCCTCCATAGAGGGGAGAGTAAAAGGGGGAAAAAAATTGCAATTCCCAGATGGTCTGAAGTGTTCCTATTTTCATCTAAGATATTTGTTGGAAAAAATACACTTGTCTGTGTAAAAAGTTGTGTCTTTTCCATTTTTGTTAACATTCTCAGCAGAGAAACTTCTGTTTTCATGGCAGTACTTGTGTGCTTCTGAAAACCCCGGCAAAAATACCCAACAATATCAAAAGGAAGATTGCAGATAGCTGTCTCAAATCTGACACAGCGCAAGGCATTATTCCTCTTTTAACCCAACAGAGATCAGGGTGAAGAATTCATTTAAAAAAACAGAGGCAAAACTGATACCTCACAGAGGTAAGGTTTCACCCCACTATCACTGAATTTAAGCTAATCCTACATGCTGTTTTGCTTGATTTTAGGGCAAAATGGGAACAGAAGGGAAGTGGTCAGGGACAGTAAGCAGGGCAGGGTTTTCCTGTTGTTTTGAGTTCTTAAAGCAAAAAGACATGCTGAGAGATGAGACATTTGGAAGGAAAGCCATAACGGAAATGCCAAGGGAGAAGGTTTGCCCCACACTGTGAGATAAGGAATAGAAAAAACGAGCTACAACTTATGAGGGTACCCCAGATTCAGTGGTCACTTACCTGCCTGGTCACGCATTTCTGGTGTGACTCGTAGAACCAGGTATTTAAAAGCTTTCAGCAGCAGTGCTTAATACTTTTTCAGAGACTTTTGATCTTTCTCTTCCTTTTTATCTCCATCTTTTTTCATTGGGCTGGGTCGGGGGGAGAAGAGGAAATTAGTTTTTCACTCTCTTTCCTTGGTGGGAATAGGTGTGAGGGGATTAAGAAGGTCTTTCACCTCCCCTTCATCCAGTTTGGCTAACAGAATTGTTCCACTTGTAAACTCGAGTGATTACAAACACACCCACTAGTTCTCAGATCATCTGACACATTCATTAGGAAATCAAAGGTCTTTTCTAGCTGGGAAGAGAAGTTTTTACATTAAATACTAAAATAGAAGCACTCTGGCATTCTGCAACCCTCTATAACAGATCATTATGCAGAGACAGAAGGGGTTCCAAGTTTTCTACAGGGTAAGGCTAACAAAGTTTTACTGAAGAAAAATCCAAACACAAAGTTCCTGAAACATCTAAATAGGTTATGTCTTTTCCACAATAAAATATTTCACATATTTTAAAGTTATTTGAAGCTTTGTGACTTATTTTCTGTATGTAATGTGATACAAAGTGCCAGATTGTTTCTTTTTTTTTACCCAATTAATCAGATATACCTTTTTTTTTCCCTTCCTCATAAGACTCCAAGTTATTGTAGCTCCATGTATTAAGCCCATTCAGTTAAAGATGTTTAGATTTCTCCTTTTTGTATTGAATTATAATCATGTTTCGGTTTTAGGTATCAATGCCTCTAACTTAGAGTATGGGCTTATAAACGTGCCACAAATATAGCAGCCAAATCCAGATATTGGCAAGTTACTGAGTAAGCATAATTCACAGCACACTATGCATTTATATTGGCCTTGCTTCACCTCTTCAAGCATAATGGGATGCATCTGTCTTGGACGATCTTGAATTTAAACATATGCTGTAGGAAGGTGTTAAGTAACACAGTCAAAGAAAAAACACAGGCAACGTGCATTAGGGTACAGCACATGACTGAACACCACTGAGCTACAGCAGCTCCCATGATGAACTTCCATTTGTTAACCTATTTTTACTCTATCACATTGAATTGTGATTCTGTGTCCACAGACTTCAACATGTTCTGACCTCACTGAGTGACTGAAAGTAGTACTAGATAACATGATTGCAGTGTTGTTAGCACATAATGTGCCAAGTACTGTTTCAGCTAACAAGACATATCCAGCCAGAACAGAGTTTTTGATTGTTGATACACCACCTTGCTCAGTGGGACCCTAACCCCAAGCTAGATCTCTTATCTCCACCATAATACAAATATCCCTAAACAGAAACAACCCCACAAGATAATAGGCACACTAATAATATTCCATATGACCACACAAGGTGGTTTAATTTAATACAGAACTGATTTATAATATAAAACTATATTTTTGCTATGGAAATTTGAGGAGGAATTTATACTGTTCCCTATCAGCACCTGGCTTAGCATAGGCATGATCTCAGATTGATCTTCCTTCTTCTAGCTCTCCTGTTCATTAGCTACAGTATAGGGAAAGCACTTTAAACCCTTTGCATGTGGATTTCTGACTCCATAGCTGCTTGATTCCATATGAAACATCCCTCTGATCTCTCAGGCTTCTGAGGTTTCAGACTTGTGAAGAATCTCACTTTAGCAGCTGCTCCCATAAAATGGCATATAGAAGCAAATTAGTAGAGACCTGAATCTTGCCCTGCTTACTCATGAAAGTACTGGAGCAAAACTGGGCAGATTGACGTATTGCCATCATCCTAGCTGTTTCTTACCACCACCATAACAGAGTCAAAGGAATAGTGCATAAAGGTACCTATGGGCATTGTAGGGCAAATCTAGTAGGATAAACCACTTCCATGGTTGCTAGACTTTGTGCTGAAGTGGATTTGTCAGAGGATTTGTACTTCTTCTATGGTACCAATAACTCCTTTTGATGTCCTATTGCAGAGCTTTGTGCTGAGCAGCATTTCAGATGCCCAGGAGTTCCCATAGCCCTCCAAAAGGCTACTGCAGGAAAAACAAGCAGCAGACACAGGCTCCTTCTTCCTGATGTGCTCATGTAAACCTTGCAGTGTGAGCAGTGGCTGAACTAAGCCTCTTTTTCCCTCTCGGTCTGAGTGTTCGGAAGCTAATTCACCGGGGACAGAGATGTGAGAGTTCACAGTGCCAATTAATAGAGTCAAACACTCAAGTTCATAGCCCTTCCACAGTAACCTAATGAGTAAGAGAGAAAACAAAGTGTCTTAGCTCATACTTAACTAGAAACTGTTAAGGAACCATTTAAAATTACCCCTTTGAATTTCATAGCAAGGACATAGCTAGAAAGTGTTAGCTGAGAATATCTGCCCGTGGCCCCAGACTCTTGACAGTTTATGGCTTTTTTTTTGCTAGGTAGCAGCTCCATTCTGCCAGCATCCCTCTCATTTTCTTCCAGGTTTTGACAAAAGGTCTTTCCTTCTAGCTCAAGCTACAATTTTCCCCGCAAGTCAGTGCTGGTAAGAAGGTGTCTGACTTCAATATTTCTTAACAGAAACAGCACTTCCAGGTTTACAAGACCCCAAAGGAGAAAAATCAGGCCTGCAATAAGTGAAAATCTGCATTTAACCAGGTCAGTCTCTCTTGTAGACAGTCTATAAGCAGAACTGTGAAGTCTCACACGCTGAGCATGGGACTTGTCCTCCTGGCTTCTCTTCGAGGTCCCCTGGGTTAGGGCTCCATCCACGCAGTGCACTGTCCCAAATATTTCCCCTCCCAGATGCATTGAACAGAACAGAGCCGAAATCTGCTAATGAACAGTAATTGGCACAGGGTGATGGAGTAAGAAGGCTGGGGCCAGCATGGCTGCCAGGGGCCCCGTGTTCAAAGGAGCCATGGAGGAGACACGTTCCTCAGCTCCAGCCATGCACTATATCCTTTCCTCAGCACCTGCCTGAATAAAATCCTTTTCCATTATGCTATTCGTAGGTCCATCCTAACACACAGTCTAGTGCCCCAGGCAGATACTGCCCCTCACCATTTGACTGGAAATAGAGAATTAACCTATCTGAGTCTTATAGAAATGTTGAAAACCATGGCAGGGGCTACCTATAGCTGTTTGTATCACTGAGACCATTCTGATGTGAAAATCATTTACATCCAAAAGCACTGTGGTAAATGACTACTTGAGGCTCTTTGAGCACCAAAGCCTGAATTCACTGTTGCTGGGACCCAAATACTGGCTGGGACCAAAATACTGGTGCACACACAGCAACCATGTCCATTAACAAGGCAAGATGGGGTTTTGCTTTCCATCTCTGTCCCTTGCATCATGACTTTCTTCTCTTCATCTCAGTCCATTGAATAAAGGCTTCCAAAGCTTTTACTGTTCATAAGCATGAGGACTTTTTCTCCGTTAAAATTATGAAGATCTCTAATTTTAATGAGTTCTATGTCGTGGCAGCAACTTGATGCTAATGAATTACAGAACAGAGGTTGGCAGTAGAGACCTTCCATAAGTTGCAGTGTGCCCAGTTTTGCTAACAGGCTCGGTAGCAAAGAGCTAATTATTCCAACAGAACATAAATGAGCATAATTGTTTTCCTGCAATTTTTATATCAAATATCACTGGTTTTTAAAAACACATTTCTTCTTTCCTTTACCATAGTCTCCTGTTGAGGAGAAGCTTGATCTGTGCCTGATCAGTTTGTTGTACATACTGGAAAAAAGAGCACACATTGCTTAAAGATGGATTAAGCTGTCTTTGTTTCTCCATTGTTTTTTTCCTCTGACCTACCTTTAGGAAAGAGACTTGCACAAGGGCTTTCTCATGGACGCAGTCAGCAGCATTAACTTTCAGCATGGGTAGGTTCCTACAAACCCTGAGCTGACACAGCTCGGATTAGCTGTCATTTTGGGCCTATCTACATTCTAAAACCCATAGTGGCAACACAGCACATCACAGGAGAAAAAAGAGCTTCCTGATAGCACAGCTCCAGAGCTTCCTTACACAGGTAAGCTGCAGTGACACCACACTGTGTTTGCACCAGGGTTTTTGCTGCACAGCTCTTTCAGTGAGTGCATATAGGTTCTTTTTTTATGGTTGGAGGGGTTTTTTTCCATGTTGTTAATCCATACTGCATAGCTTAAAAAAATATTCATGATTGAGACCTGGCCTTTCACTGAGGCTCTTTGCCCCAGGTCTGGGCAAGGCTAAGCAATCACTGTATATAAAACACAGCTTACAGCAGTTTTGACTTTTTACAGTAAGGATTTGAACCAGAGCAGCTTTATGATGCCTGATTTCTAATGATGGAGGTCCCCAGCAGAGACAGTCAAGGAAGAAAAATGAATTCACCAGCACTAATTTGTACTTGGATAACATTTGGGGTGAAATTTTAAATAAAAATCATCAAGGAACACAGGGGTAAAAGGAGTCTTTCAGTTTGCCCTCTTCCAGGGGCACAGGTTAAAAGGATATGACTGTTGTAGTGGAAAGACTTCCCACGTTTCTCACTCCATCAGCTTGTAAAAATAGTGGACTGGGGTTTATTTTATTTTATTTTATTTCTTTTTATTTTATTTTATTTATTGCCTTATTTTCACAGACTTTGCTGAGCACAGAGCCTTCAAGTGTTCCAGCAGTATGTGATCACTCAAGGACGCCAAGGACTGTGGCCCTTTAGGAGTCCCAGTGATGCACTTTGGCATCCCCGAACAGCCCCAAACCACGGCATCTGGCCATGTACCTCTCTAAGCAGCAAGTCCTGACGTGAGCAACGCCTTCAGCGCCAGGAATGCACGGACTGTGCTTGACCCCATCTTGGGACCATGCAGTGCCATGACCTGAGAAGAACTCTGCAACACCCTGGATTTAGGGCAACATTTTGCTCCCACATGTAGCAGGGCATTTACCCACCACCACCATCAAAACCACCACCCCTGTGTGCAACCCCTCCCCTGGTGTGGTGGGAGCTTGCTCCAGCGAAGAATGTACAATCAAGATCTGCAGTTCAGATCCAGGAGCAGAATGTTGTCTTTAATTTATAAAGCATATACACAAAAGGAATCCTAAATCTGATTTTTATTGTTTGTGCATATACTATTTTCCTAGTATCAACGTAGGCTTATGTATATAATTTCATTTGTTTTGGGTTGGGTTTTTTTCATTTTAAAAATTCTCTTTAGCTCCTACTCAACATCACCTTTCTTTCTTTCTCTTAGTAAAATTAAATGTGTGTGCACATGGTTGTGCAGACACACGGACACACACAGAGCCTCCACTCAACCTCGCTGTGTTGCATTGAGGTTCCCAAGCTGTGCATTTCCTATTGCCCAGCCCCAGGGTCTCAGGAGCTGGACCTCTCTCTTTCTATTTACATGAAAGTTACTTCTAAATGAGATTTCCTCCATCATGTGAGAATTGAGTTATTTCTGATTATGTTCCCTGCAGCATTAGGAATGTCGGGTGAGAATGGGCTTCAGGAACAATGCCAGCAGTCATTACTACTGCCTCCATCACACAGCCACTCTCAGAAACTCATGATGTCCCATCTTTAGGCTTTGATGGTTACCAGAGAACATAAAAAATTGTAATCAGCCAAATATTTTTTAAGAGGCAAAAACATTTGATACTGGCATCAAATTCAAGCAACGTGCTTTTTCAAAAATCCTTATTAGTAAAGTAAAAACCTTTTTGATTTTCACTGCGTTTTCCTATGTTGTACCATGTCCAAAATCTAGGAGATACTGGATCTACCTCGCAGATGTTTGAACACTGAAGTTAGGCAAGCCAAGTAGGTTACTAAGAAATGTAGTGGGTTTGTACACAATATTATAAGCACCAGTGAAAAATGTTATTATGCCTAAAAAACAAACTAGAAACAGAAACATAATAGTCTATGCTTTATGAAATATGGTAAATTGTGGGTTATGCCATTTCCTGTTTTCCTCCAATGAATTGGCCAAAAAGTATAATCTGGATACTTTTATTACTGCTCTTTTAGTACATGGCATGTTGTTAAACAAGATCCCACTGTGACTGAGGTGTCTCTTGCAAGAAAACTAGTGCCGGTGAGGTTGATCAATGCTGTCTTCTTCCAGGACGGGAGCCTAATGGAGAACTCCTGGTCTGAGCCCCGAAGAATGCAACGCAGGCACAAAGAAATTCAGTTCAGGCATGGGACTGAGTGGTCAATGATGTAGGGACCACTTGCGAAAGAAAGAGCCTTCAAGGAACAGAGTTTAAGTGTGGAACTTGGCAGGCAGGAGCAGGGTGAAAGCTCCAAGGGTAGGAATGAGTAAGAAAAAAATTAAAAAGCTAATTGTGGGAAACTGAGACACAGGAATCAATAACGAAGTGTGATCAGAAGTGTATGGCATGAGAGACTCCAAAAAGAGATGGAGACCCTTTACCAACTTGTTTGTGCAAAAGTTGGAAGAAATGTCTGCCATCCTAAGCCAGTGTCACTTTCCATCTGTTGTGTATTCTGGATGGTTGAAAACTCCTTGAAGTCTTCCAACATTTCACAGGAAAAGATTCTGGGATTTTCCTTGGGGGTGTTGGAGGGGGGAGGGGTCCTTTTTCATTTAACATTTTCAGTATTCAAATCAGAAGACTTTCAGCATCCTGGGGTGAGTGGTGAGACGCAAAAGTCTTGCCCTAGGAAGCCTGAGAGCATATCAGAAATCAATGGCATGGAGAATGGAAAAAGTTTCAAAAATGTGAGACTGGCAGGAAATACTGGCACATTTCTGTTTGATATTTACTTTCTTGGCATGCAGTGGCTCTTTTAGCGCCAATGGAAAATCCTTTAGTGCCAAGCCACTCTCAGATAAATCTGCACACAAAATACACTTTGAATTGGCATGTAGCTTTTGAGATTAAGGTTTAACCCTTGCCAAAATATGTATTTTTGGATTCTAGCATCTCTCATAAGTAAATTAGGCAACTTCATAATACTAAAATGCTACACATGACTGATTTGAATTTGGTGCATCTGAGCTCAGCCAAACCAAATGAATGGGGAAGAGTGAGGACACCTGACATGGAAGGAAAACTGTCCAACTGGGTGCCGGTTTGCTTCTGTCTCACTCACTACTAAAGCACTGATGCAGGAGTACCTCAGATAAGCAGTGCTCCCTGCAGCAGGCTGGGAGCAACTCCTGGAGCTCCAGGTCATGTAGGGATTGAGCATAACTGCATTACATTTCAGTATAATAAAGATGGTCACCTATGTGATAGTTCTGAACTGCATAAAAAGATGTCACAGACAGAGGCATCATAAATCCCTCACTGTAAGTAGGGTTGTGGTCAGGAGTTATGGTGAAGATCAGGAGCCAAAGTCAGGAAGCACAAAGAAAGTTCTATGGAGCAAGACAGTTCTGGATGCTAAACCCTTGGGCTGGTTCTCATGCCCATTTCCCACTTATTTCTTCTTTCTCATTCATCATTGTTATGCAGAGCATTTCTCAGGCAGGAAAGGTTCTTTGCATCCTCTTTTTCCTCACAACTTTCCAAAACACCACACGTTCTGATAAAGCACCTTTCTGCTGTCAGTGGTACGATGCAAACCCATTGCTGCCTTTGGGAATCTGGAGAGTATCTGCCCTTGGTACGCCACTGGGTCAGCTGGGATTCTTGAAATTACATTCTTCCTTCCCCATGAGCATGTGAAGACAATACAGCCAATTGCAAAGAAATGAAAGATATGAGAACATAGATTAACCCACATAATTCTGCTGTTATTTTTTTTATAGAGAGTTTGATTAGGCTGTTTTTAAAAGGCTATGACACATAAAGTCAGGATGAATCCAAGTTACCTGTATTCCATAATCTTATTATTATATCTCATCACAAAACAATTATTTAAAATATCTCTCACTCTAAAACTGTCCTTTTTGGCAGCAGTAGAACAAGAATCTTAAACCTCAGCCGTGTTAGCTAAGACAAAGCCTAGCTTTACTAAAAACTTCAGGTATGCAAAGTCTTCCAGAGTAAGGAAATAGAGTAATATTACAAGTTTTAACAAAATATGATACACATCCTATTCAATAAGGTACAACAGACATTGTTTACGCAATTTCTCTCTTCTAGTGTTATTTCTTTGGCTGCAAGCAGTTATGTCAGATTTGTACAGAGAACCCTGATACAAAGTCTCTAGTCCAATAATTCTAGGTCTAACCAACTCACTGACAATGTCAGACTCTAGATTATTCTGACTGTCCCACTGTAAAATGGCTTGAAATCATGGATTTATGAAAAGAGGAACATCAGCTGTCATCCCAGCTTTCCAGCATTTGGCTAACTCGCTTCTACTCTGTCAATAAAAATAGGTTGTTATTAACAGAGCAGGAACTCAAAGGAATTGCTTGAAGCTTGTTTCTTAGATACACAATTTATGGTATTCAGACAAATTCACCAAAAATGTGTTAGGAAAAAAAGGTTGTTTTATATATTTTCAGATCAAAGATCTCATTATTTAAAATACTGTCAGGTTGTTTTTCATCTTCAGAGCTGGCAAGCATAGGAAAACATGTTGCAAATAAAAGCAGCCTTCCAAAATGTCATACTGATTATGCATTCACAAGTCAGCTACTTAAGGCTCAGATAGATGACAAATATCATGAGTCCACTACATGGTTTAGCTGTTGTGGTTTGAGACACTGGACAACAGCCTTTTCTACACATATTGCAGAAACAGCCATATTACAAAAGACATAACCGGTGACAATATTTCCTAACCTATATATTTAGTTTTACATTAATTTCCTTTGGTGGTTGATAAAATATGGTAAAGGCTGGCATCAAGCTGCTAGCTTTTTATCACATCACTTATTTCACAGGACATATGTTGACATGTTCTGTCATTTCTTCCATTATTTTTTCCCACTATTTCCCCATACCTTGACAGTGACAGCAGTCTATGACCTAGACTCTAGGAACCTAGACAAATTATTGTAATAGATGGTTAGACACATTTTGCCCATGCAGGAACTTCTTCAAAGTTGTGAGATGTTCCCCAGTGTGTACCTTTCCAACATTAATGAGATATTGAGCAACAAAAGGAATGCCTGTCAAATTGTAACTGATAATGGACTATGATTTACTTCCACTGACTTTACCAGTTTTTCTCTCTCAGAAAAATATTTAGTGTATATTTTCATTAGTATGGTATTCTCAGAAGAACAGGGAAATTGAGACTATTTAATGTCTCTTGAAGGAATGCTTTCAACTGCTGAGAATGGAGGGGAAAAGCCATGGAAGTAATTTGCTACTGAATTTCTTCATAATTACAGGGTTACAACACATGCAAAAACAATGAGTCTCCTTTTGAAATTTTACGTGGGTGAAAGGTGAAGACCAAGCTGAATTGGGTCACTTGTTTATTCTGATGATGATGACAAGCTTGAATATATAATAATAAAGAGAAGCCAAAAGCCACATTGACATAAATGAAAATTAACACACCTAAATTGCAGAAAAGCCTAAAATGTTTCAGAGTCTTTCTTATTCGGAAATAGTTTCTGCAGATTCTGGTAGCACCAGTAAAAACTGATGAAAAATAAATACAGCTTTAATTATCCCCATATTTATTAATGCCCATATAGCTTGTGTCTGTATTAGTGCTCATAATGATAGCTTATTGTCTGTCTTGGAAAGCTGGCAATAAGTTAATGTTTGATAACATACAATAAATTAAGCTGTTAGTATTTGCTGGTATAAGAATAAGGTTTCTGAGGAAGCCATTACAAGGTGTACAACTGACTTCTTAATCCACTGATGTTCTTTACCACACACAAATAGACAATTTCAGCTGAAATTAGAATCTTTTTGTCACAGAGATGATGAATGAACCATCATGATCAGTCCAATGTCCTGCACAGACCAAAGAGTGTCACAGAAGATGCCCACATATGGGTTTCTTTACAAATGTAAAGATGCTATTGATAGGATTTCGTCTTCTGAAGAATGAGAATCATAAATCTTTGTGAGCACAAGACACACCATTGTTTCATAACAACTTTTTTCTAGGTTTTTAGAGGCAAAATATTAGCTTCAGCCTAGCTGATTCACTGTAATTTCCATCACTTCATTTCCTCTTTTAGCGCTCTAGGACTCCATATATGATCTCTTGTCCAAACACCTCAGCCAGAGATAGCCTACACATTTGCCTACAAATAAATGTGAAGAACAGGACAACATAGCCATCGTCTTCATCAGATGGACACATCACTAAAGCATTGGTTGAAAAAGCTGCTTCTATGCTGCTAAATAAAACGGGTCCAGGGAGTAAACTCAAGCACTAGACCACTGGTTTTCCATGCCACTTAATTGTTAATATGTGCTCCCTGGCATGGCTGTGCCAGCTAGCCTTCTCACGCACAGTGTGAGGGATAGACAGGACTCTTCCTAATAGGTATTATGGACAAAATTCAGCAGGTTCCCTTCATCTCTCATATTCCCCTGGGCTATCCCAGCAGACTTTGCCTCCTAACCACTCTTCAAGCCACCCTGTGGACATGCAACACATATCCTCAGCTTCATGCTTACAGAAGTACTTCTCTAATGGCTGCAGCACATGATTTCAGGCACTGTGAACTGAAAAAAGTCAGTATTTGTTTCACTACAAAATTAAGTATCTGACATTGCGTGGAGTATTATCATTTAAATATGCCTGCCCGTTAAGGAATGTTCAAGTAAACTACAACCACCTTGATTACTCCCATCCTCTGACTGCAGTTCAGATCCCATCACTTTGATATTTTGAAGGCACTAGATATGAGTTTCTAAAAACACTGTGAGTCAGCAAACTCTTCTGCTTCCTTTGGGAAGATGATCTAGATTTATAGTGCTGCAAAAAAGAACAAAGCCTGCCTGCCTGGATCTAAAGTATATGATGACTTCATATAATGAATTTTTTAGGACATAAGTGGGTTAAATTCATTCTTTTGGTTTTGATTTGGTAAAGCAGGTTCAAGTATGATAACATAGAAAAGGAGCCCATTGTGTTCAGAGAGGTTTAAATTGTAGGTGTCTTCGTCCTGGGGATGAAGAAGCAGGTTTTACCAGCTTTTATATAGTAGAGACTTAGAGTCTCCCTATAGCTGACGGAGAGAGGTCTCTGAAGGCCTCCATGGAGATTCTCTGCACCTGAATTAATCTCGTTGACTCTTCAGTGAAGGTCAGTAAAGATTTATTAATGACACAAGAGAACAGGGAAATTCAACGAGTGCTTCAGGGTTACATTGAGAGCTTGTAGCCATACCTAGTATTAAATCCAGACCTCTGGGAGCCAAATGACTTCTGTACAAGATCTTCCTTCTTCATCAGTATGAAGACCACAATCTTGATTAAAAGGTAATCTAGGTAGACCTATAATTATAATTAGGGGTAAGAATACGTCTTGAGAACACCTTCCAGGTGATCAAATCAGACTGAGAACTCATCAGCATTACTGAACAGAAAAGAACACCATTTGATGCTGAAAAAGTGTACCTGCTATGAATCAGTGAATTAGCATTTCCTTCCAGATAAAATATAATGGCAGCATTCCCAGTTTGTCATGATGAACAAATGATCTAATAGGCTTCTTTCACCTCTAATTTTAAAAAGTCAATTATCTACTTTAACAAGATGGTTTTTTTGACAAGGGCCAACAATAATGATGATGGACATACCCTTTTCACTTACAGGTTTTTGTTGTAATTTACATATATAACATTTTTCATAGCATTAACAATATTCAGAAATATGCTGAAAAGGTAATTAAAGCAAGTCTAGATCTGCCTCTCATGTAAACACGTGGAGTGCAAATACACATAGGATGATTATCAGTAGCTTCAGTGGCTTTTATGATAATGGCATTTAAGCCTTATTTCATGTGCTTTGGGGTTATATTTTAAAAATCTGTTCTCTAAGAAGACAAATCACTTCTTGGGAGTTTTCCAGCCATTTGATTAAGAATTACCCATCACCCTCAAAAGCCCTGCAGCTGTTCTAGCAGAAAACTTAAAGGCCAAGATATAAATATCAGGAATAATATAGCAATGATCGGATTTAAAGTGTATTTGTTTAGTTGTTAGGATTCACTACATTCCCTAAAATATAGTTCTTAAAAACTATAATGTGAACTCATTTAGGTAGCAGCTCAAAAGCCAAAGAACTCAATTCTCTTTTTCATTCAAAATATGTTTGTTTTTCATTTTGTGATATGAAGTATGAAATGAAGCCTGAAGCACAAAGATTAAAACATCCAACTATAACAAAAATGTCACCTTTCTCAGTATATCTTTTCCTGTTTCTTCTGATCCCAGTATTCCTTTCTCACAGCAGTATCTCTGTTTCTGTGCACAGATATCTGGGCCAGAGGTTGATTTCTCAGCTATGGAAAAAAATAGTAGTA
>NW_008825167.1:11376525-11378223 GCF_000699105.1 Pygoscelis adeliae
GCAAATTGCCTTGCTTATTTGCATATACCTATACCCACCAGTCCTGCAATCGGATGGTCAAACAGCATGCAAAGAAATCCCCTTTCCCAGAAAACTCAGCCTAGCAGTAATTGTGGGTTTGCGGGAATAACTCTGTCACAAGAATTGACCTAATCAGAGCCTAAAGCAAAGAGCAAACATTCCTTTTGCCTACATGGCTCCCTCTCCTCCAGGTATCCTACATACAACCTTTCACAACTCAGAAGCAATAATGCATCCTCCCAAAGGCAAATGCTATTCATGTATTTAAAAAAAGAACTGGGAGAGTATGGCTTTATCAACCCACAACTATAAGTGGTGTGTTCACAATACGGTCAGGTAAAGACGGAAAATGGAACCAGGAGATCCTGGAAAGTGCTATATCAAAAGGCTGAGAAGAAGGTTTCTTTAAGTGGGAAATTCACGTAAGGTTTCAAAGAGTTCACAATTACATTGAAGTTACTGAAATACAAAAGCGAAGATGGTTCCTAAGCTGGTAATGCCATGAGGCAATTTTGACGGTAATTTTTGCATAATGACATCAGTTATTTAGAACAAGATATGTGCCCTTCTCAAGATGTAAATCATATGATGAAAACAGAAGATAAAATTTGTTTTACCATATTAGTCTGTTTGTGATTTTTGAGAACAGGCTTTCTACTAAGCCTGCCATTTGTCTCGCTAGATCTTAATAACAAGATTAAAACTTCAAGGACTTTATCCTCAGCCAGTATATATTTGCGTACAAGAGTTGAGGCTTTGGCCTAAACAATTCAAAAGCCCATTTGTGTTTTAAAAATTCAAACAATTTTAATATTTTAAAATTCCCCCTCGGGTTATTGAGAAAAATCAAATTTAATACTCACCAACCATCTGATTTATATAAATATCTTATAAACTTTAATACTGGTGCCTTTGCACACTTAAGAGCCACATGGGATATGAGAGCAGGGAAAAGTTGCACGGAAAGTCAGTGGGAAAAGATCTGGTTTCTTAGTTATAAAGTAATAAAGGGCATGCATTTAAAATTACATATTTTAATATTTCACATAACCTATACTGGATGCTGCAGAAAATTAGTATGTTGGTTTGGAGCTTTGCATATGCATGTTGATCGTAACAAATCCAGGTGGGGGGCCTTAGCTGTGTTCTCAGGCACTGTGTGGTCATGCGTGCACACTGAGGACTGAGGAAAAAATCACCCTTCTGAACTCTAATTCAGTGACCACTCCTGCTTTGTGTATTATTCATATCTCATCTGCAGGATTTACCATCAAGGAAGGTAACTGGGACATTGGTCAGATCGATGGCAGTGAAGTCACTTGCTCCCTGGCACTGGAAAGACAGAATTCACTTGAATTCATCAGTTGACCTGGACAACAGTCATCCCTGCATAGAGGGTTAATATGAAGTGAATGTACTGCACAAGTTCCAGTTAAATCTTAGAATTGTAGGATCAAAGAATAGTTTGGGTTGGAAGGGACCTCTAAAGGTCATCTAGTCCAACCCCCCTGCTGCGGGCAGGGACATCTTCAACTAGATCAGCTTGCTCAGAGCCCCGTCCAACCTGACCTTGAAGGTTTCCAGGGATGGGGCATCCACCACCTCTCTGGGCAACCTGTGCCAGTGTTTCACCACCCTCAGCATAAAAAATTTCTTCCTTATATCTAGTCTAAATCT
>NW_008825167.1:11379390-11394623 GCF_000699105.1 Pygoscelis adeliae
CCAGCCTGTAGTTCCCCGGGTCTTCCCTTTTGAAAAATGGGGGTTATGTTTCCCCTTTTCCAGTCAGTGGGCACTTCACCGGACTGCCACGACTTCTCAAATACAATGGATAATGGCTTAGCAACTTCATCCGCCAGTTCCTTCAGGACCCGCGGCTGCATCTCATTGGGTCCCATGGACTTGTGCACCTTCAGGTGTCTTAGATGGTCTTGAACCTGATGTTCTCCCACAGTGGGCGTCTCTTCAAAAAAATCTTCAAAATAAGCTGCAGGTTGGAGAACGTAGGAGGGAAGCCATGGGGATGGAGGCAAGGGAAAGCAGAGAGTGGGGCACAGGCAGGGCTCACTGGCAGCTGTCCTGCACAAATCCCTGAGGATGCAATCGCTGCTTGTGCTCCCCAAGAGTCAGAGAGGAGAGCCCAGAGGTGTTTGAGGAGCTTTTGGCCAAGCCTGGGAGAGCCCCTCCGATGGACCGGGCGCACAGAGGGAAGGCAATGATGAGCTGATGTGAGGGCTTGCTGCTGAGGAGAGCGACACAGCATGAGCTGAGGACAGAGCTCAAACCCATACCCTTATCTGATGTCATCTTTTACAGTATTATTTCTTTTTATCATAGAAAGGTCTTTTTTCTGTGTAGACCCTGTCATTTTATGCTGTGTGAACTGAGGGTAAATTCAGGGCCCTGTGCTGAAAGCTGCCATTGACCCAAGAGTGAAAAGGCAAATAGCTGCAAAATGCCAATGGCCACAAGACGTGACGGGAGCCAAATCCCGTAGCAGTGGTTCGACTTGTGCAAACCCTGGCTATGTTCAGACCAGCACTGGGCCCTGATGTCTCTTTGGAAACTAAATGCCAAAAGAAACCAACTCTTATTGCAGAACAAGAGTATCCCCAGATGGCACCATAGCGATACAGCTACACTGGAGCCATGACACAGGAATAACTGGCGAAGCTTTCTCGTGATGACAAGCTCTCGGCTTGATGCTCCCTCTGGAGCGCTCGTAGCTGGAGGGGCAGGGAGAGCCAGGGGAGGGGAGGCCCACGGAAAGGCAGGAACAAGGGGCAGCCTCTACACCGTGTCCTCCATCTCCTTCCACTCATCTCAAGCAATGCCACTGTAGTGGCCGGGGCCTGTTGGTGCTGTTTGGCGAGAGGATGGCAGTCCCCTGGGTCTGCCAGCTGCAAATGCACCTTCAATTGCAGCACATCCAGAGCAGGGGGAAAGCTGTAGTAACCATAGCAGTAACCACAGCTACAGGGTAGAAAAAAATCACAGAATCACCAAAAATGAAAAGGAGATTAAAAAGTCATTTAGGGCAACCTCCTTTCACCCTTTCAAAGGGAGGATCAAACTAAAATCTATTTATGATAGATGCGTGTCTCCCTGTCCTTAAGGAATTTCTAATTATGGACAGTACACTGTTTTCTTAGTCATTTATTTCTGTCTTCAGTCTTTACAGTTAGAATTTTTTCCCAATATCCCACCTAAATTGAGCAATTTAAGCTCATCATTTCTGATATTACCCACAGCAGACAGAGAAGCACTTTTCCCCTTCCTTGCTGAGGAATCTTTGACATATTTGAGGCCTCTAGGACATCTTCCAGAAACCTCCTTTACTCAGGACTGGGAACGGTAGGCAGATGGCAAATGACTTACACAGAAAGCTTATGTATTGGTCCATTGCATCCAAGTCTGTAAATATAACACAGGTATAACATCAGGATAATCCATCAGGCAGAAAGCCACCTACTTATACTTGGGTACTAGGAACAATGGTTTTAATGGTGAAATTGAGTAAATGGTGAAAACGAGAAGAATCCAATCATTTTATTGAACTCTGTGCTACAGAATTTGCCTTAATCTACTTTATAGAATTTCTCTGTTTGTTGTCAGTGGAACAGTGATGTATGATCTGTAACTTCTTAACCCAAGTAGTAATGCATATTTTCTGACACATATATTTATCGATTTCATCTTCAACAGCAGTGAGCATTGAATCAAGAGAATCCGCTTCAGTCTGAAAAGCATACCTGGGCATTATGATCATAACTCATCTATCTCAGCTTATGCCCAAATGATATGGAAATTGCTCAGTGGCATTAATTATACCAAATTTATTAATAGGCATTTGTAAAGAAAAATACAGCAAAATATCTAGCATTTTCCATTCTCCCTTGCTTCTAAATTTTTTATTCATGCTTTAGTATACTTCTTTCTTGAGCAATTTCAACTTTCTCTTTAACTTAACTCTTCTTATAAATGCTCCAAATACATGCAGAAATTACATGGGAAAGCCTGAAGTATTTGTCCTGTATGTATTTTCACAGACCAATAGCTAAAGGGACTGGGGATGGCAATGCTTAGTTCTGATAAACTATTGCTCCATGTCCAGTTTTGTATCTGCCACTCTTGCTAGAGCCAGGCATGAAGATGGACGAGGGAAGAGGTGATTAGCACATTGGCCAAGCCTTTTGTCCTGTAAGAGTGTTTTATCAATATAAAATGTCTAGATGATTCTCAAAAGCAGGCAAAATATTAATTTGCTATAGCTCCTTAGGAGCTCAGATGTGGCTATGTACACTGCACACTGGGACCTAGATTCATCCCTGCTAACTGAATCATCAAACTGAGGTTTCCTGTACAGGCAGTAGAGAAATATAGGACCCTCCAGAGAGCAGCATGAAAATCACTCACTAATTGCCCATTGGCTTAATTGAGGAATTAAAGGCAATTTTATTCCTAACTTTGTCACTTCAGCTAACCCAAAGCTCTAATTATGTAGCCCTAAGAGAAGAATTTAAGGAATATGATCTCCTACAGACACTGTTGAGGCCCTTACTCTACATACAGTGACACCAACAATCTTTTCCTGCATATCTTGTTTCAATTCCTGGCCACAGCTTTACTGTACTGACTCAAACTGCAGCTTACCGGTTGCACTGATATCTCTACTACATTCTATTTATGATACAATATGATAATCCAACACTTTTCTTCTATAGTATTAGAAGTAGTTGGCATTTTGAGCAGCATGAGCAGAAAAACAATTCTGAAACAAAGGAAAACAGAAACCATTTTAAAGAAAATTTCCCTCTTTCTAGAAGGAAACAGAGAAAAGAAATGCAGACATACCAATTATGTAAGCAACGAAACATTTTTTATAGGTTATCAACAGGTATAATTGGGCCTGATGATCCACCCTCAAAGCCTGAGACTAGTTTAGTACAAGCATGAGATCTGTAAGGGAATATGGAGTTTCCCACAGCAAGGTCACCTCGGAAGTGCTCCACGTCGACAGTAACCCAAAGTCATTACCACCCTAGCAATCAATTCAGTGACCCGTGCAAAATAAGTGGATGGTCTCAGCTCAGTTTCCAATTGTAAGGTGGCCACAGTGGGGAAATCTCTGTTATAATTAACAGTAATTGGCAGCTACACCAGCAAGGTCTCGGATGTTTCCCTGAGAGCTAGACAGGGATGGGAAGAGCACCTTCAATGGGCAGTCGCAGATAGATAGCTTGCACCAGGCTGGCTATGCTGTGCTAGTCTTATAGTAGACTAACCAGTAAGGACCACACAATTTATTTGCAAATGCAAAATTTGAATTATTACTATTTATTTCCATTTACAACATTTATTTCTGAACACCTTGAGTACCTGCATGGCATTTTTACTGAAAAAGGAAAATGTCAGCTTCATGAAGAAATCCTCATTTTATGTATTCCCACCACATAAGGGCAAAAAAGACCAAATTCAATCAGCTGCCCTGAAGAAAATACAACACAGACTCACAAATCTGACAGGGAATTTGGTTTGTAAAAGCATTACCAAGATAATACAAGTCACATTGTTTTTATAGCTAGGATATTGCATTCTGCTGTTGAGCCAGCTGCAGTTGGACTCTGCTTGGACAGCAGATGGTGTCCTACTGTAACACTAAGCTACACTGCTCAAAGAGGAATCTTAAACCAGCCTTTAAAATACTCTCCAATTTCCATTTAATTACTTTAATTGGCTTTATAGATTACAGAATAAAAATGATGGGTCTGTTTAAACATTAGGCTGAATTAAAAAGTTTAGTGTGTCAAAAACAGTGACTTTGAAACATAGGTCCCGTTTCTGAGAATATTTTCCAGTATTTAAAGGAAATTTTGAAAAATGTGATCATACCACTTAGGTGCCTGAGCGGTCCTTTTCAAAGGCACCATGGGCAAATAAGTGTTAAGAATCCTTCTGAGGGTCAGGGGAGTCACATGCCTCACACTTAACTGTGCCTTTGAAAATTTTCTCCTTACACCATACGTTATCTGTATATAATAATGAGGAATCTAAACTTATAGTTGTTCTGGTAAAGGCGATGCAAAGACTTATGAGCTCACATGGGAAAGGACCATTTTTTTTTCTTCTGTGTTGTATAACATCTTGTGCAGCGGGCGTCTGGTCCCCACTGGAGCTCTTAATTATACTAAGTTTGGATGCAAACTTAGTATAATTACAAATCCATAGGTATTAAAATTATCCCTGATAAATGACAAACTGTTGCTGTGATACTAAATCTAAAGGAAATAATTTAATGCTTTCAGTCTGCATCCAAAGCCATTTTTCCTTGTATGGCTGTTTTTCCCCTGATCTTTGGGATCTACACAAGCTCCCATCACTTTGTGACTAATGAGGTGAACTGGACGGTGAACAGAAATCTGTTACATGAAGAAGCTACAAGTCTGCTGATGACACTGGACTTCAGGAAGTAGGTAGGTAAAGTGAGAGGTCCTTACAGGCTTGGAGACCATCAAGGTGTTGCACAGAATCTGACTCATGACTAAGCCTGGTCTAAAAACACTCTTCCAGTGATTCCCCTTTCGCATCACTTACTGAATCACAGCTGTGGCCACTGCAGGGTCTGATGCACTGCCGAGCAGGCCGGTGTGACTCAGCTCAGGGTTATCTGGAGTTTGCCAGCCTAGATTGAATTTACTGTCACTGGGAGGGCAAAATTTGTTGGGAACAGTTTTGTCATTCATACTGGGGGGTGATGAAATCGTTGCCTGCTGGAGCAGATAATCATCATGTTGTACAGCCAAACCCGGGCTGGGGCAGAGAAGTCATAAATGGTGTTACTCGCATGATCGTCACTGAATTGTATTTTTCCTTTTTCACAGACACCCTTGTAAAATTCTACTCTCTTTCTGGTGCTTTCATAAGAAAATAATTGTTCCACTAGCCCCAGGTTATGGGAGTAGTCTCACTGATTTTGGTGACATTCTTCATGTGAGAAAGCACTCTTGACCTCATCCCTTAGAGAAATAGTATAGTAGCAGTCGTATGAATGAAATACCTGGTTTTCAGAAAATGTTTTTATTTTCTTCATCCTCCCAGATATGACAGAGAATGCAGAGGTCAATATTCTCCAAAAACATTTACATAACCTCTCCAAAAGCAATAAAATGATGAAACCCAGAATCTGCAAATTGTGGTGATTTGTAGTGCTTTGATTTATAGCCCTGTTGGGTTCAGAGTGAATGATTTCTACAGAGACCAGTCCCTCTAATCGGAATTTTACAAGAAACGGATGTGCTAAAAGAAACAGAAAGCTAACAGGGCTTCTGGTTACATTTTCAGCCTGATTTATAGAGCTGTAAAACTCTCTGTATCAGGGAGCTGACACCCATTTCTAGAGAGCTGTGAACATTTGTTTTCATCTGATTTTCCTGCAGGGTTTCTAGGCCCACTTCATTCACAAAAGACCCCAGTGAAATCCATGTCAGGTGTTAGAGAGTGTGGGACGCTGGTGTCACAAGCGAACTGGTGGCAAAGGAGGACCTGTTTTGTAACTGAGCAAAAAGAAACTAGTCCCAGGAACGTCTGTTTGGGGCACTGAAGTGTACTTTTAAGGAGTCAGGAATGGACATGGAGCTGAGGTGGGAGCAGGCATTACCAGGGCTGAAATGGCTAAGGGAAGTCTGGTCTGGTGTGGCAAGGGATGCTGCAAAACTGAGCAGTCCCCAAGCCGAAGGCAAGCAGGTGGAGAAGACAGAAAGCCAAGTCTGGTGCTGCAGCAGCCATGCCACCACAGCACGACCATAGCCCCTGCACCTGCTGACAGAGGCAAATGCCACCCACATGTGGATGTGTCCAGACAGCAGAGGAGCAAGGTTGTGAGAAGAGGAAGATCTGGAGAGAAAGAATGGGGAACGAACCAGGGATGGGAGGTGCAGTCCGGTCAAGGCTGCAGCCTTGGTTAGTGCCCACAACACGGCACAGGGACATGGTAAGACTGGACAGATGGGCAGAGAAGTGCCCAGGAGCCTTGAGCAGGGAGGGGGTGGCAGCAGAAGTGCCATGGCCAGGCTCCCCTTGAGACCCCACCAGGGCTGGGCTGCAGATGGGGACACACACTTAGAGGCAGTGCCCATGGCCACTCATGACAGTAAAATCCCCCAAGGACAACCAAACCAGCACATCTAGCAAGCCAAGTGCGATGCCCAAGATGGGGGAGAGAAAGCAGAGAGGAGCGGGACAGGGCCTGGGCCAAGCACAAGGATCAGGAGAGGAGAGATATGAGCAAATGCTCAGGTCAAGAGTGGGTAGATCACCAGGAACCGTCCTCCTGGAGGTGGGCTGTGATTCAAAGTAAAACCTCCACCTGCCTCTGTGAGGAGGCTAAACGGCTCCATGGCTCAGATCTTGCCAGTTCTGCTCCTTCTTATAGCTAGAAAAGTGTAGAAATGTTTGGCTTGTATTTTCATGCCCAAAATTAAGACAATGTATAAAAGTTAGAAAAAAATAATCTGAGGCCTCTTTTGAGAGGATAAGCTGTTCCCGTCCAGAAAACAAATCATGTATCAATCACAGGTTATTACGGATGCTTGAACTAGTATCCTGTCCACAGAGAACTATAATAGTTTATAGAGTTATATAATAGTTAATAGCAATAGAAAATTACTTTAAACCAGCACTTTTAAGCCTAGTGGATCTCCAGATCTAAGGCCCTGATCCAACCACTTGTTACCTTCCAGGACACTTAGCAGGGTTGTGGGCAGGCACTACCATGCCCAATTGGCAAAGGTTTGAGGATCAAAGCCCGAGGTATTTATGTGTTGGCTAACAGGCTAGCATAAAATGGCAGGTTCTGCTGACATAGCATTTAAGAAAATGTTCTTACCTTGTTATGCTGTTTAAAGAAACCTTATCGGTTACTTTATTATATCAAATTATTAAATATTAAATATATTATTTTATAAAATGGTTTAGTAGTATGTCCATGTTATTTTGTTTTTAGAGTGTCAAATTAAAAAACAATTATTAATTAATAAACCAAGGTGCATTTTATTGCTGTAATAAGTGCAGCTCTAAAAATTTATTACCACTTTCCAAGGATTTACTTCCTTTATTCAAAAAAATGTATTGGTGTCTTAAATTAATTATAAAGATCAAACTTACATGGAGAGGCCCTGATCCAGCAAACACATATGCTTATGAGTAATTTAACTGCATGAGTAACTTCACAGAATTCAGTGGGTGAGAGAGAAGCTGTGATCCATGGAGCTCCTAATGTGGGTAAAGTTATTCATGGGCACAACTGTTTGCAGGACTGGAGCCAAATATAACACATATACAAATTCCCATCTAGAAGAAAAGGCAAATGAATACATAGTAAAACGCAATTACACGTTATTGAATGTTCTGACAACTATTTATTCAATAAGAAGTGCATGAACACAAATACGGATTCAAAGATGCACAGGGCCTACCTATAATTGATGGATAATAAAAAGAGAGGTAGAATGAAATGGAAAGGTGAAGTGAACACAGTGTAACTCTCTTCACGTCTGAGTTTCTCTCTAACTGAGTTGTTTCTTAGACGCAATAAGTATACACAGGAAATATGCAACCGAAAAAAAAAGGGATTGCACTCAACTACCATCTTTGGACACTGAATGCAGGTGTTATGCTGTCTAAAGAGCACTTGTTTTGGTCTCTCAAGATGTTTTAGAGCACCTAAGGCAGATGTGTAGATGCCCAGTGTGATCAGTAAGTGAGAAGTAGGCACCTCTAAAGATTAAATTGAAAAAAAAACTTGTACCACACTCAGAACCCTGAAATAACCTATGCATTTCATATCAGAAAACCACTAGCTATAACATTGAAACAGAGCCAGGTTTCTCCTGTCGCTCATTCTCTCTGTGATCCCCATGGCTGTGTACCATGTGCTGCAGAGGGACACGGCTCCTGTGGGGAGATGGGGGACAATGCTTCAGACCTGCCCTGGGAAGTGGGTATATTGGCTTTGAACTCTTCAGAAGAGCATGGAGGGGCACCCTGCTTGCTCTGAGCTAGGCTGTTGTGTCCTGTTCCAGATGTATATTTTTAAGAGAGTGATGCTGACTGACCCACCTTATGCTGAATTCAGTGCTTCCCAGCGACTTGAGTGCAGGTTGAGTGCCTCCACACCTTCACTTTGAGTTGAGCTTCCTTGGGAGTGAGTTATGTGGCTGCTTAGTTTCTGAGCTTCTGGCTTTTAGGAGGTGCTGTTATGCCTCTAGGAAACTGTGCAGTCCAACATAGGAGCACCAACTGATTCTAGGTGCCAGAGAGCGTGCCGAATTGCGCTCTGAGATTCAGATACCTGTAGTTTACCTGTGCTCCAGGACAAGCAGAATCCAAGTGGCCAACAGCTCTCCTGCAACACTGAAACCCTGCAGCTGGGAGAGACAGAATAATTCCCTTTTTGGCCTGTCCTCCTTATGAAAATACGCGTGAATACCTCAGTCCCCCTGGGCCGGGCTCTGGAAGCATTAAGCACTCTGCAAGTTCTCATTATGAATTGCCAGTAAAGTAGATGGTTTGCAAATGTTTATGTTCTTGCACTTATTTTGTCCATATGAAATAAATGCTGCTGCCAGGCACAATACAATGCACCCAGTGTCTTCTGCAGCGTTGCTGCTGTTCACTGTAAACTGCACCTTTAGGGATGTGCTTCTATCTCTTCACCTCCCCACCTGTGCTTTGGCAGTCTCTACGTGGAAGATGTTGTGATCACCCACAAGATATTCACTTCAGTTCCACTGCATGCTAGCTGGCTATTTTTCCTTTGCATTTTTTTTCCAGAGTTGTTTCTCTGAGATGGCTCTCCCCTCTGGCTGTGCTTGGCTGTCATACATCCTGCTCATCTCCTGGAAGTACTTCTACTCTGGATGCTACCACAGTATGGTAGGAATATTACAAAGGGGGTAATTATTTTGACAGGCCTTTCTTCCTGGTGCATGTTCGGGATGCACACTGCTGATGACTGGGTCTTTTGTTCATATACGTAATATGTAAAGTGTACAAATGCTTGCTTTCTGTTTACACAGGAGGAAAAGAACATGGACAAGCCTTACTAACCCCTTATTTCTCACTTGCAATTAGACTTTAAAATAAAAGATTCTATTCATTTCAACAAAGAGTTTTGTGAAAGGGCAAGTGCCACTCTTTTCTTGGTGGCATTGTCACCTTACATAGTTCAGTCCACTCCAGCTTTCTAACCGCCCCCCGCTTGCAACCTCCATTTTGTCACTGCAACCATTAGCAAGGTCATAGCTCTATCTCATCCGGCAACTGATCCAGGTTTAAAAATGCCGTAAAATGTTTTGTGACACATAGCCAAGAGGGCCCTCTGTCACGTAAGGGGATAAATGAGGAACGGGGATAATAAGAGGCAGATAAGCCAGTACTACCTCTAAATGCTTCAAAATGTGAAGCCACATCACCAGGCACAATACAACTATTTCACAGGTTCATCAGGTGCTCATTACCTGCCTGAACATGCACATACCTGTATAAGCAATGCTGCTGCTGCCACTGAGTTTATATTCAGGCTAAATTCTCATGGAGGATGCAGGGAGCTCTGTCTGAAGGGAGCAGCCAGTAGAGATAAGGGTTAATCATAGCTGGAACAGAGAAGAGCTGTATTGCTTTCTACTAGATCATCCAAAATAGTGCCCCTTCTGGTTTTTTCCCCCCTTTGTGCAAGGATTGCTTTACTGTTTTTTGAATGTGAGCTAACTTTGCTTATCAGTACCCAAAAAGCAAGTCCCTGCAGGGTCCCCACTGACAAATGCTGCTAGGCAGTCATGCCCTTTCCTCTGCTCTGAATGCGGTAATTAGAGAGATGCAATTTTCCAGTAGTGCTTGACAGCCTACATCAAAGGCACAGAAACTGTTTCTGGACATTGAAAAGATAAAATTCTAATACTAACTGATGCCTCCTTCAGTTTTTATTGCAGTTCAATATAAACAGATGCTGCTGGGTTTGAAAGTATATGTTCAGATCTGTCAGAGTATATATATTGCAGCAGTGATATCTGCTGTAGAAAACGCTGATATTTACCATCATGTGTATATACTTGATTCAATCATCTCTATGACATTAGCTGTATGTGTGCTTACACATTCACAGATGTCTGTCTTTCCATGTACATGCATACAAATACAAACACATGCATATGAATTAAATGGAAACTGTAACCCAATCTTAACCAGGGTTTTAAATTAATCATAATACATACACACATTTACAAACATTGGGCTATATTTAACTTTCACATAAGCAGTGTAGACCTATTATCTTTTGTGGAGCTCTGCAGTTTATGAGTCAGACCCAAATCCTGTTAGTTAGCTGGTGGAAAGACGCCACTGACTTTATTGGGCTTTGGACCAGACCCGAAGCCAATGGTTAATTGTCTCATATAATATAACTTTCCCTTCCAGCAAACTTAAGATAAACTTAGATTCTAATTCCAATAACTCTCTATAATTTTTTCCAAACAAATTCCTTATGGAATGGAAATGCCCATTTTTGTTCTGGGCATTTTTCAATGCTTTCACGTTTCTTTGTTTTGAAAATCGATTCGGTCATGTTAAACATTATGCAAGCTTGAAAAAGATCACAGTCTCCAACTATCCAAAGTGAAATTCTCATACATACATAGCTCAGAAATAAATATCATTAGAAACTTCAAACTTGTCTGGTATTAAAGCCATCTTTGGGGAAGGGAAAACAATTCACATTCAAAGAAATTCAGCCTGGTGCTTTAGAAAGTAAGAATAGTTTAGTATTACACTTCCATCTCAGCTTTCTCATTTTATTATACGCCCTGTACAACTTTCTGTTTTCTTTCCAGGTTTTTTGACTTGGATTGATTTTGAATATGTACTTGAAAGATGCAATTATTTAGAGGGAAAATTAACATGCATGCACCAAGGTTCTTGAATTAAAGGGAGAGCTGTCTAAAGATTCACATTTGAACTCAGAGCTAATAAGGCTGTTAAGTTTATCCTGATTCAGGTATCATAGCTGATAGAAATGCTGCTAAAGACATTTCATTTTTAAGAAATGACTCTTGAAGAGTCTTTTGACTAAAGATGGTGCCAGTCCTCCTTTGAATAATGACTAAATTAAAATTCTGAGTTAAAAGCTCGTCTAAGCTTTCTGAATGTAGATATTGGATACACAGTTAATACTTAGGCTGTCAGAAAGGACGCAGCTGAAGTTTTTTAGCTGTGCTAATCACTAAAGAAAGTTTGCATTTGCATTACTATTTATATCAATACAGTTGTTATCTGATACAATCGCTGTTGTGGAGACATCATGCTGCCTTCTGGCGCTACAGGCTCTCAGCTGCTGGGCGTCTCACAGGGTACTCGAATTTGGGTTCCTGGTTAAGAGGTAACCAGGAACATCTCTGTTCAGTAGCCTACAGACTCTGCATAGTCAGGTAGGTGCCTCCAGAGGCGACAATTAATTCAAGGCAATTAATGCTTCGTGTTAAAGTGTTTTGAAAACCACTGACTCCTGTTTCTCTCTGTGTCTATTCCAGTCCCACAGCACATATATTGTATTTTGCAACCCTGTTTTTTGTTTTATAAATAGAATTTAGTGTGTATTGTTTATGTAGCCTCCTACCCAAAGAGAGGATTGACAATGTCACAGAAAGAAAAATCTTTGGTCAGACTGACAACATCTACAACATCCCACTGTCTCTTCTTGTGGTATACCACAGACGCGGCTTTCACAGTAAGTCCAAAGCTCGTTACGAGGATTTGAAAAGCATTTATGGCTTTTAGTGAGTAGAGTGTGAGGAGCAGATGCTCCCCAGAACTGATGCACACAAGCTTGGCATAATGTGAGGGCAGGTCTCAGAGCCCCAGAAAAATCTCTTCCAGTCCTTTGCTGATGTAAATGGGAACAGGTCCATTAGCTTACAACTAAATGCATTTACAGTGTAAGACAATCACCCCTTGAGTTTTCAAGCATCCCATGCTTACTTCTGTATTTGTGTTAGCCGATATTTGCATAATAATGCCCAATGCACACAAAACATTGCATGAAAAGAAAGTTGTTCCTTCCCTCCAGCTTGTCTTTTGGAAATAATACTCTTTTCCTCCATTCCTGAGAGCTTCCCTGCACCACTTGCAGTCTTCCAGTTAACATAATTTTTGTCATCCTTTGCTGCCAGACCTCTTCCCCTCCCACTGCCACTTCCGTTCTCTCTGGCATGCAAAGGGAGCCTGAGTCATAGTGAAACCTCCAAATACTGCCTCCCCTGGGTGCTCTTTCTCTTTCTACCCCTACATCGGGCAGCGACAGTGGTGGTCAGAGGGTCCTGAATGTGTTTGTCGTTGTACAGTACCTCTTTCTCCAACTTATATCAAGTGCACATCCCGCCCTGCCTATTACTGCGTGTTCGGTACAAAACACCTACAACAAAAGCATTGCTCAATTAGGCTGAAAGAACATTTAGTTTGGACTGCACCTTTTTATGCCTGGGTCCCTGGATCACAGTTCTACCCGATGCTGATTGCCCTGACCCTGCTGCCCCGTTGTCTGCCCCAGCTTCGATGGAAGTGGGCCATAGACACAAGATCACTCAAATTTTGAACATTGCTCCTACAAAACTCCCTCCCAAGGTTTGTCTTACAGCTCACCAGCAAGGCCTGGGTCTGTACTGTTTAACTGAGTAGCTTTGATTGTTGTGTGGCTCTATGAAAGAGATTCGTTTCTCTTCCACGGGGCTAAGCAAGAAGAAATGCTAAAAGCGTTGTTCACACCATCATGAGAATCCGTTGCTGGCTGAGGGGACTCCATACCACACCAGGCAGCAGCACAAAGGTGAGCCGGTTGCAGGCACTCCCCCTCCGGTAGGAGTTTTACTCCGTGCTGCAGTGGGCTCCTCAGCCGCGGCCACTTCCCGAGGTGGAAAGGACAGCTTTGCACGGTGGATTTATTGCGCATTCCTGGTCACACGAGGGAGACCGTGTCCAGGTAGCTCCCTCTCTTGCTCTCCCTTTAATCACTGCAGGGTGGGAACCGGATCCAGCCTGGAGGGATAAAAGATCTCCGAGATGAAGAAGTACAATGGAGTGGAGTTAATGTCGACCGATTTACTGTTGTAAGCAAATCACTACCAAACCTCTCTGTGCAGCACGTTACAATTTACTGCTCGTAGTTACATGAGTCAGAGCTGTTGCTTCTGGTTCTGCCTCCAGCTTCTCCTGCCACAGAGCTGGACAGACAATGGGTCCGTGTTGCAGAGGGGCCTCGGGCCAGCCCCAAGGAGCCGTGTGTTGCAATGCCCATTATCGCAATGCCTCATTTTTCGGCTCCCTGCTGTGGAACAGATTGCTCAGGCCAGGGACAGACACCACTGTGCTTCACACAAGGTGTGGAGAGAGTTAAAAGCTAATGAAAGGAAACTTCAGTCATCCACACGCTCCTTGGGTTAGAATATATATATTTATTCTAATATATATGTAGTGGGACCCAGCACGGTGATAGACAGGAAGAAGGTGTCTCTTTTTGCCACAAACTCCCTTGCAGTTAAGTGCTTAAGCCACATCAGCCTGCTTTTGTGGAAAGTTAGGCAGGGGGAGAACCCCCTCATTGCATCCAACAGCTCATTGGGTACAGTATATTATATCCCAAGCAATGGGAGACTTACTTGCCAGTCACCACTCTGCTGGATTTAATTTGAACGGCCCTACGGCTCTGAGGAGTGCCCTGGCCCCGAGGCTATTTAAGCAGCCGCTTTTTCTTGCATTCTCCGGCCACCTCTGTGTCTAATATAAAATCAAATGTATCATTAGGAGAGATGAAGAGCAATTATATCTGAGTGCCTAACAAGTTGGTGATTGGGATTTTCACTTTGCATACAAAATACCTGAGTACAGCTGTTTACCTGAAATCAGGCAGCACCAGGAGTTAGTGCTAAGTATTCCGTTTCTCCATGAAGGTGTCCAGCCAGTTTGTTCAACAGACCTTTCACTTCGCAGATCTTTAGGAGGAAGGTCTGATGTGACTCAGGAGACTCACACAAGATGATGAGCCTGGATTTAAGCATACGAGTACTACTGAGAAGCAGGCTCACCCCCTCCCCTCTGCCTGGCCTTTACAATGGGTAAGTTAGGCAGCTTCCCTGCTCTGCCTCTGATTTCTGAAGGTTGTGTTCTCAGGCACAATCCTGAGCAGCAGGAGGCTGCTGCTGTGCCTAACTCACTTGCTGAATTGAGCCTGCCCTCACTTTTGAAAACGGGCTTTTAGCTCCTAATTCGCTTGAGCACTACGGAAAGCGTTAGATAAAGCATTCAACGGGGCACCGATCCGTGTTTCGAGTTAAACGGCGAATTCGGCAAAATACCCTGAAAACACCAGAAATTCAGAGCGGACAACAAATCCACGGTTTAACCAAAGATTTTCTCAGCAGATTTTCCCGGTAGCCGCCTTCTCTGAAGCTAAAACTGAAGGATAGACTTTCCTTACTCTTTAACTGCTAAGACACCAGCTGCCTCCCCCTCTGCCCTAGTCCGAAGCTGGGCCCTGCTGAAGCCGGAGCTGGGCGCGATGCCGCGGCGTTTCCGAGCCGGGGCTCCCCGAGCCTGCACGGAGCTGGTGCCCGGCAAAGGCGCCCGGGAGGCTGCTTTCGTGTGCGGATAAGGGAGCCGTTCCCCTCGTGTGTGGGAATGAGAGTAGAAAAATGGCTTCCCTTTTATTTTGTGTGTGGTTCTGCGGGCGTTTGCTCCCTCTCCGTGCTCTGGCTACTGGGCGCTTTATTTCCTACCCTCCGTGGAAAGCACCGCATCAAGGCGCTATCGCTTTCCCACGGCGGAGGATTGCCTCCCCTCTGAGTCCGGAGTGGTACATGGATGTGCTCGGGGCCCCTCTGCTTTCTCTCGTCTGTCTGCCGAGGCGCTCTAGG
>NW_008825167.1:11394683-11395930 GCF_000699105.1 Pygoscelis adeliae
TTATTAGGAAACTTTGCTTTGGCTACTCTCTATCCTTGGGGCTGCGTGGCGCCAGCACCCTCAAGTTGAAAGGAAAACAGCCATTCTCACTTCCAACTGCCCACTGAGATCCTTAAGGCGACAAAGACACAAAAGTGAGTTTTATTTGCTGGTAAGCCAGAGGCAAGAAAAAAGAAAAGCCAATTCCCCCTTAAAAAGAGCCGACAAATCCTTTTTGCTCTTTTGTGTGAGCTTTTCCTATTCACATGGAGCGTTCATCCGTGTGATTCCCAACTTATTGTCATTACTTAGTTATTAATTGTTCTCATCTGGGTTTAATTGAGCAACCAAGGACTTTAGCCCAAGGGTCAGGGGGAAAACTTAAAGCAAAGACATGTTCAATAGGAATCCTGCGCTTCGAATATCCATCCCGAGTTGACATAATGTAAAAAAAAAAAACAAAATACAGACAAAGCGGAGAGATGAAAGGGTCCCGGCTTGCTCGCAGCCCAGCGCCGCAGCGCCCAAAGGTGCCGGCGGAGGGGAGCGGGGCTTGCGGGGAGCCAGCTCAAGGCGGTTCTCGCTGTTTAAAATCTCTCTCGGGTTTTTAAGGGCTTCTTTACAGGATAAACCTGGCCTTCTGCGCGATTAGATCTTCTCCCCAAACCCCCGGTCTAATCGCGCAGAGGCTAAGTTTATCTGCAGCCTTTTTCTGCCAGAGACACAACGTGGGAAAAAAGCCGGCACCGCGCTCTGCCAGTCCGGCGCGGCATTGGGCGCTGGGGTCAGGATCACAGACACTGTCATTTGCACAGAGGAAAGAAATGATCGGAAAAGAAAGCCAGACCAAAAAGGAAAAAAAAAAAAAAACCCAAACCCAACCACAAAACCCCAAAACTCACCCCAGCCCAGAAAGGACTGGGCGGCCAGAGCGGAGCGAGAGATGAGAAGAAGGGGATTAGAGCAGCGAGGTCTAGAGAAAGTGACTGGGTTCAGGTATGTTGTTTCGTTGAGTTATTGAAAGCATTATTGATATTTAGGAGATGATAAAAGTCCCGCCTCGCCCCCAGCTACAGTCTCGCTGGAGCCACAGTGCCTGCAGAAGATTGCCTAGCCTCATTACAGCAATTATTTTCCTTCTAACTTTGCTTCAACCTTAACGTTTTAAATTGCTGGAAATGAAAGCAGCGGGGGAAGAAGAAAAAAAAAAGACAGAGAGACAGAGAGACAGAGAGAAAGAAAGACAGAAAGACAGAAAGACAGAAAGA
>NW_008825167.1:11396897-11399263 GCF_000699105.1 Pygoscelis adeliae
GGGTGTGGGTGGGGGCTGCGGGTGAGAGGTGGGGGGGGAGGGGGGCGGGCGAGAAGGAAGAAATCTCGGACAGCCGCGAAGATGGGGCAGCTCTGGGATATACACAAGCTGAAAACTCAGCCGAGGCCTCACTGTCTGAGGCTGAAGTCTCCCGAGGAAAAACGGCTGGTACAGCCGGCACGGTGCCTCTCTCCTGTCCACCTGACACACAGACAAATTTAGTCTCTTCTGTTACCCCTGACAGGGCAAGGAGCAAACAAACCACATCAAACAGTAGCTTAAAATTAATTTATTTAACAAATATAGCTATAATATAAATGATAATAAAATTTCAAATATACAGTATATTACATAGTACACAGAGCCCCTTCCAAAGGAGCTGGCGGAAGAACAAACACAGGTAACAGACAGTGCTGTTACACAGGGACGGGAGAGGCTGCTCTACACTTCTGCCTCTTGACCTCGCCTTGCAGAAAGAGAAACGTCCTGTCTTTCAGCCCCCTTTTTGCCGTTTCTCTTCCACAGTTCCTTCCCCCACGATGGGGGGCTCTCCCCAGGCTGCCAGTCGGACACAGGGAAGTGGGGCACGGCTGGCCCATCACTGCCCTGTGCTGGGGAGGAGCTGGGGCGATGCCTCGGGTTTCTCCCAGCTAGAGAGCGGAGCAGCTCCTAGGACTGCTGAGGAGAGTGGAACGGCACTGGACTGGGAGCCAGCATCACAGGGCGAAGCAGAGAGGCCGAGCAGAGCTGGACTGGGGAAGTCTCTGCCACGGGGCCCGTGGGGAAGTCCACAGCGAGGAGCAGGGAGGGAGCGCGTGCAGAGCCGGTGAGAGCAGACAGCCGGCAGGCTGGGCTCGGCGGGGCTCAGGTCTATGTGAGGTGGTACATGCTGTATCCCACGTGCGCTGTGTACAGTCCCACAGGAGCCACGGGCAGCCCTGCCCGCTGGAAAGGGCTGGAGGCACTGTACAGAGAGGCGCCGGCCACGGCCGGGCCGCCCAGCGGGAAGGAGATGCCGAAAGCAGCGGGCGGGAGCATGGGCTTGGCTGCCATCTTCAGCTTCTCCAGCTCGGCCTCCTGGAGCCGCTTGGCCTTGGCGCGGCGGTTCTGGAACCAGATCTTCACCTGGGTCTCGGTGAGGCTGAGCGAGCTGGAGAACTCGGCGCGCTCGGCGATGGACAGGTACTGCTTCTGCCGGAACTTCCTCTCGAGGGCCAGCAGCTGGGCCGTGGTGAAGGGCGTCCGGGGCTTCCTGTTCGTCTTGTGCTTGCGCAGGGTGCAGGCTGGGGGGCTCAGCCGCCCTGCTCCGAGGAGCAGCCGGAGGAGAGGGGGAAGGAGAGAGACACCTCGGTTAGCAGTACCCAAACCCGCACGCCCCACAGAGCCCTCACCCTACAGCAGCTGGGGCGGAGAGAAAGGGGAAAATAAGGTCCCGCTCAAAGTGGCCCAAAAACTCCAGGGCTGCCCGAGGCACGCTTCAAATTGATGTGAAGTAAAGAAAGCTGGTTCTTTACTAAGGAATTAGGCTTTTCGAGACTCCTGGCACCGAAGTTACTCGCAGTGCTTCATAGCAAGAAGCTCTCCGACTCCACGGAAAAAGCTCGGCACAGGGCAGGAGTCAGGGGTCAGACACCCACACAACCTCCACCTCCTGCCTTCACGGCTCCCGGCTTATACAGAGGAGATGTAAATGAAGCGAGTGACCCTCCAAAAAAATATGTCCTGTCCTTTTTATTGGATTAAGGAAAAAAATAAACAAAACGGGCTGGCTTCTCGGACTCACGCCCTCTTCATTAGGCCCCTGGGAACCGGATTAAGCATGTAATTAATTACGAGCTCTGAATTCACACTCAGCCTCTATCTACTGGTCTTCACCGGTCTGCTCCTCTCCTCTCGTTTAACATTTCTAAGGGTCCTCAACCTCGATCTGCCCCGGGTTTGCTTAGCAACAACGACTTCTACTTTGCAATTTAAATAAATTAAACTACTGCGATACTCTACACAAGTCCTTTTCGGGAAACCTGCCTTTCTCCAAGGGAGAGAGAAAGCAGCTCTGTTCGCAGGTCTGCTAAGAGCACCCCAAACGCTGCAGAGAGCTTCAGCCCAAGCTCGCCTCTTCCCACAAGAGCCCGGGCGGGGAGGGAGGGGGATCCGGCGGAGGGCAGGCGGCCCGGGCTGTCCGGCCCCGGTCCGCCGCACCCCCGGGCTGGAGAGGATTAACGGGCTTTTCTGATCTCGGCCCTCCCGCTGCTATTTTTATTATTTTAGATCTCTCCGTTGTAAAGCAGGAAAACGTCAGTAACTGCGGCTCTTCAGACTTTGGAGATGCAGCACTTGAGATAGCAGCCGGCGGGGCGGAAGCCCGC
>NW_008825167.1:11400588-11401734 GCF_000699105.1 Pygoscelis adeliae
GCCCCGCGCCCCAGCGCGCATCGCCGGCGGGAGTGAGGGAGGCCGGGGCTGCGCTCCGCCCTGGGGACGGGAGGCTCAAAAATCGGGGAAAAAATGTCCCAGCGTCGGAAAAAAGCCGGCCGTCCTGGTTGCGACGGGCGACGGAGCGGGCCCGAGCCGCGTTCTTCTGGAAAACCGGCAAATGTCGGGCTGTCCTGGGTGTGACCTCTCGGAGGGAGCCCCTGCCTGTCCCACAGCCTGGCTGCGCCTTGAAAAAGCGGTTTTAGGATTTGGTTGGTTGGTTTGTTTTTTAAATGAACGCCGGCCCTGCGGTGTGTTCGACGTGTCTGCGGAGATCTGCGCGGATATACACACATACATACAGACACACACACACACACACACACACAAAGTGTGCTACGTCTCATGGCATAGATGTGTGCGTGTCTCCAGATAATGAAATGTTCATTCCCGTAAAAAGGAACATCTAAGCCCCAGACCCATTAAAGTCCCGGCTATTTTGTTTTGTAAATTTGTTTTACGGCCCCTTATCCCTGCGCCCAGGACGGATGTGCAGTAAAACGGAGCCGCTCTCTAATAACGTGATTGGCCGCTCGCTGAGAAAAGTTTATTGATAGCTGCAGGGCTCTAATCTCCTCGAAACACAAGAGGCTCTTGCAGTCATTTAAGGGTAATTATCTAAACGGGGAGGGACAGCGAATTCCCTTTCCTTTTAACTGGACCCAATAAAGATGGTAGATTAGGAGCATATAGATTATGAAATGAATTGATATAATAGACATTTTATTAACTGATAAGGGACAGGACCCGATGAAATGAATTGTCCTGCACGCAGCTACACACACACGTGTCTTACACACGCGTGAGCATATACCCTGGCGGTGTGCTTGCTGCAGGTACTGTCCCGCATGTGCACATACCTGCCTTGCTCGCGCGTGCCGGGCTGTGCGCATATACGATCGCTCCAGATGAAGATGATTTGTAGGGGACTTGCAGGGTACCCCCGTGCGCTCCTATGGACTAGGGTGAGCGCACATTGCACAGACCTGCTCACCGACATATAGCTCACAGAGACACGTTCAACTCCCCTCCCGATTCGTGCCGCCCTGGTGAGCGCTCCTGCCAGGAGGGGAGCAGCGATGCCGC
>NW_008825167.1:11402000-11403626 GCF_000699105.1 Pygoscelis adeliae
GGAGAAGCGGCTGCATTGCTAATTGCGAGAATAAACAATCTGTCACGATTAGTCAGTGCCTCTAATAGGCAGACAAGTGATGTTGTTTTTAGGCGCCAGCAGCGGTCTGATCAAAGGCTTCAGCTGGAGGGGGACTATTGAGGACGTTAACCCGCATCAAGGGAGCAAGGCGCCTTAGCCCTGGGACATCGGCACATTCAGCCTGACAAAATTAGTTTGCTCTACCAATCACACGACATTTTCCCAAAGCCCGGTTCTTGACGCGAGATGCACCCTCACCCCACCCCCGACTAAGAAAACACGCACAAATATCGATGCATCGTGTTTCACGGTGTCCCGATCCTACAGGTAGGATCTTTTTTTTTTTTTTTTTCCTGAGCCCAAACGCAACCGCGCAAAAGAAAAAGTGATGTGTTTATTAGACGTCCAGGCAGCCCCCAGGCTGCTTTCGCTCTCATTGTTTTGATGGAAATATGAAAGGAAAAATAGAGATGCTGGGGTTTTTTCCCCCCACTTTTCTCTCGCAGAATGGTTTGAACATTAGGATGTTGCTGAGGTTTGAGGAGATGAGTGTGCGTCCCATACCGAGAGCGAGATCCCGCTCTTATTGAGAGTTGACAGAATGAGATAATTAGCTCTTTATTTATCTCCCAGCAATGAACGCTTTGTGTTTACGTTTCTGTCATACTCGGTGGTAATTTAATCACTGTACCATAGCAAGGACTTGATTCTAATTCACATGCTGGCAAGCTCTTGGGCTGAAAACGGGAAGCCAGTAAAGTTTCTTTCGTTTCTTGCGCCTTTCTTTCTTTCTTTCTTTCTTAATGAAATCCACAGGTTCTAAGTTAGGAATGGAGAAATCAAATTTACAAAACGAAATCTGCCCCGAGACGTATTTCTTTGTTTAGTGGGAAATTTTAGTACCCAAACTCTTCTCGCCTTGCTCGCTGCGCTCTGGGTGACCAAAACACACTGGATTTTTGGAACTTTTTTTTTATTATTTGTTCCCTTGTGCTGACACTCTGACTTGCTTTTCGGTGCCTCTCTCTTATTTTCCTCCCTGGGCTGTAAGGAATACCGAAGTGAAAGGGCGGGGGGGAATAAGTGACTTTATTGGTGCTTGTTCCAGTCCAGTGTTTTTATTGGGAACCGTGGCGCTTCCCTGAAGGCACTTGTGCTAGATAACAATATTGGGCAATTAGCATCCTAAACAGTCCCGTTTCAATATAATGAATGTGCGAGGCAAAGCCATTACCCATAGCGTTTTATTTCGGTGGGAATACAACAACAAGGACTGGGAGGAGTGCGTGGGGGATGGGGAGGGAGGACAGGAGGCAGCGCTAAGCCAATTCAGGGCATTGTCTGCCTTTTGTAAACGTTATCTTTGACTTAAAGGCAGAACTCAGAAAAGAGAGGGGTGTTGTTGTTTCCCTTGTTTCTATTTTATTTCCCCCGAGGCAGCAGTTCTTAGGAGACCAGACAGCTCCGCAGGACATGAGGAGGCTTTGGGGACTTGGCGGCTCCGCGGCGGCTCCGCAGCAGCTCCGCCGCTCCGGGCACCGCCGGCGCGCTCCCTCCGCGCTCCCTGCGCGCTCCCTGCGCGCCCTTCAGCCAGCTTTGCTCCCG
>NW_008825167.1:11405211-11409052 GCF_000699105.1 Pygoscelis adeliae
GCAGAGCCAGCGCCGGAGCGGCACGGCACGGCACGGCACGGCACGGCACGGCACGGCCCCGAGAGGCCGCGAAAGCCTCATCCGTGCTCGGATGAAACGCTGCCGAAGGAAAATGAATAACTGCACAATTAACCTGTCAGCTTTCCTTCCAGGGTTTTTTATTGCTGGGGAGGTAACCGAAGGGGGGGGGGAATAGAGGAAAAAACCGAAAAAAGCATCGCCCCGTGGGTGAGTCATTTGAACTGGACAGTTCAAGGGAAACAGGAGGCCGGGGGCATGAATGCGAACTAAACAAAGTTTAACCACCCCTCCTTCTTCTCCCCATGTGCAAAATGGAAACCTTATTATATGATTCACTGTGAATCAGTGGATTGAATGCGATCATTATGAGTAAATGATAGTCGGGGCTCCGCTGGTCTTTTCTTTCCTAGAGGCAAAACTATGAAATATGAAGGATATAAATGATCTTCTCTCTGCTCCCTCATAAAGGACATTCATTCAAAGCCGCTCCCAACTCCTTCGGTCCCCCTTGAATTCCACAACGATCAAGGTAGATTATGGCGAGTCCCGGTTTATTTGTCTTCACGTGCTTGTTTATTGGCGAAATGTCACGAAATGTAATTTGTCCCAAATTCTTTAACATGAGAAAATACTTTGTGGTTGAAGGAATCCATGCTGGTACCGCCAAGGCGATCTCCGATGCTCAGAGCAAGTTCATTCTCATGCTATTTTACAGCGTTTCCATGTTTACTCCTCATTTCTCAGGAGCCTTTTACATATCGTTGCATAAGAAAAGGATTTCGCCAGCTCTAGTTATGAGATTTCCTAGATTTTTTACAGGCGGAGCCGGTTTACAAAAGCTGTATTGTTTGACTGCGGTCTGGGTTTCCATTTGGGGTAATTATTGTATTCCCAGTCTTCTTCTAATCATTTGCTCACAAGGACACAGGTTTTTTTTTTTTTTTCCTCCCCTTTTGAAGAAGATGAAATACTCCAAACTCGCAAGACCATTGGAATAATCCCCCTGCTTCTTCACCTATTGTGTAAAAGCTATTCCTTACGACTCTCTGAATTGTTGTAAAATATGTGATGGAAAGGACGGTAAGAAAACGTATAGAGCAGAAGAAACGCATGTCACTTTTTGAAAAAAGTCTGCAAACTGCAGAGTCCCGATCTAAGTCTGTTCCCAATAGAGATGTCTATGTGAATAGGGGGGGAAAAAAACCCAAACCCAAACCAAACCCACTTTTCAGAAGGAAATACGTTTCAGCTAGATAATAATCAGCTCCTGGGGAAAAAAGTAAAAAGTTCATAGAAGGAAAAATCAAGGGAGAGCAAACGCCTATGTGCGGCAGGGCTGTGTCTGTGCAGAAGGGTTTCTCCTCCAGCTGCTGCCTCCAGCTACACAGCTGGAGGAGGGCCGGGAGCCGCGGCCCTGCTGGCAGACAGCAGCTCAACCTGCGGGCACTGGAGTTGAACTTGGCAGGTCTCCTCTTTCTAGCACCCCTTTTTGGACCTTCCTGATGGTGTCACACAGCTTCCCAAGGCAAGACTGCCTCCCCCCATCTTTAATTTGTGTCTGTAAAACCCGAGGCCCAAAAATATCCCCCTAAACTCACGAGGAACAGGATTGGGGCAAGTATTTCTTTTCTTCCTCAGCTAAGATGGTTCGAAAGTGATTGCCTTAAGCAAAAATCTGCCAGCTGGGAAAACATATTCATGCATATATGTACAGAAGGATTTTAATTTTCCTGTGCAAAGGAAACTACAGTTGAACAGCAGAGTAACTGGTGTCCGGTATCTTCCAGACTGTCTATGGAAAAACAAAACAACATCACACTCCTGCAACTATCAAAGCCATCCACAAGTATTTGAAACTGTCCTGATGATATGTAACCTCCTGCTTAGGAACTCCAGTGCCTTATTATTTTGGCGATGTGATCTCACCACATCCTTTTGCTGAGTGGCAGCCGATGGTTAGATATGATACTGGGAGTTACGTCATTCTAATAAATCAATGTAACCAAACAATTTCACTGCCAGAGGAGGAGGGAAAAAAATCCCAAATATTTTGTAAGGGAACTGAAGTTGTCTTTCCGAAAGCTTATGTTCCTCTCAGACTTTCCATCAACCGCAAGCGTAGACATAATCTAAAATGTTCCTGGCTTGCCCGCTGCTGGACTGATTAGCTTTTGGAACAGAAGAGATAACATTTCTAGACATCAGTCTGCCTTGAGCTGCCTTCATGTTATTCCCTGCATATGTGGTTTTGACATTATTTATGTAGCAAGTGTGGGCTCTCTATTGGTGTTGGGTCACTTTGCTTTTCAACAGCTGTTTTTTTTTCTGTCAGTCAAAGCAGAACTTCTTTCAGCCTTTCAAACAGCATCAGACTTCTCCTTGCAATCCACAGCTTGAAGGTATGACACCCTCCACACTGCTGCGCATACCCCGCAGGGGCGAGCCCAGGCTGGCTGGTGAAGGTCCATGGGTGGCTGCGGGGTGCCCGGCCCAGGCATGCAGGCTGCTGCCCACCTTCTACCACCTCAGCAGCGTGGACCATGCTGTGGAGCAGGGTGAGATCCTGCCACGGGCTGTGATCTCTACTGATTTGGGGTGGCACCAGATTCAGTCTGTCCCTTGCTGTTAATGGTCCCATTACACTCGGGCTGGATTTGAGTTGATCTGATTTTTACTTCTGAGACAACCTAAAGGACACCAACAAAGTGCTGCTACTTTTTTCCTTCTCTATAAAATCACGGGAGAGATAATGAGCTAATGGTGCCACATTAATAACACAGAGAAACAAAGAGGAGGCTCTGACAGCAGGCAGAGCAGGGGTGCATTCAGGACACAGTTATCTCCCTTAGGTTTGCTGGTGGCCTTCTGCAAACTGTTCCACCTCTTTTACACTGAAGTCTCCCGTGAGGGTCCACCCTTCACTAGTTACTAGTGCAGCTGCAAGCCCTGGCAGTAGGTGACATTTGCGCATGCGTACACACACACACACACACACACACACACTTCGCATCCTGACTCCCATGCTGTGGTTGCTGGGGCTGGGACATGGGGGCAGATCGCCATCTGCTTGACCCAGCAGTAGCTGTTTACGGGGAAAATCATGTGTGGCAGCCTCACAGGTAAATTCAGGTCCCACTCACTTGCCGACACAAGTAGCTAAATATTGGTGATGTATAAAACCAGGGACAGAAAAAGAAATGCCACAGGAGCATACACGTAGCTGACGAGTGAGGGGAGCAGTGAGTCCACCAGCAGTGATAGGGAACACCTCTGTTCCCCTTATTGAAAAATAAGGGGAGGGAGGGAAGGAGAAGAAAAAAAGGAGAAAGGAGTACGATGAGCATCTTGGAAGGTCACTGGAAACTTTGTTCTTAGGAGTAAATCTGGCTTCTTGTGATCCCCTTTCAGCAGAGCTGGCTGGGAGCCAGCCGGGTCCCCTGGAGCCCCCCTGGCCTTTTTGTCTGGAGCCTGGGAATGTGTCTGGAGCGCAGGGCTGGGGGGACCAGACTTGGGTTTGCAGGAGGGATTGGCTTAGGCAGTGGCCATGTAGAGGAAAGGGGGTTTACAGCCCTCATGCCTTTGGGAGTCCTCCCCTGGGGCTAGTGGGTGGGCAGGGGAGATTTCCCCCACTTTGGGGGCAGCTGGGGACAGGCTGGGGGAAGGTGAGGGGACAGGGGAGCAGGAGGAAGAGCAGGCTGCCTGTCCCCAGGCTTGAGATGCCAGAGCAAATGGGGTAGGATGGAAGGATGGAGGGGGTTGAGCAGAGGTCTCTGGCCCTCACCCCACCAGCCTGTGTAGTGTCTCCCAGGGTGTCCCGTCC
>NW_008825167.1:11409827-11410397 GCF_000699105.1 Pygoscelis adeliae
TAGATGAGGCGCTTAGGGACATGGTTTAGTGGGCATGGTGTTGTTGGGTTGATGGTTGGACTCGATGATCTTGGAGGTCTCTTCCAACCTTTAATGATTCTATGATTCTATGATTCTACTGATTTGGGGTGGCACCAGATTCAGTCTGTCCCTTGCTGTTAATGGTCCCATTACACTCGGGCTGGATTTGAGTTGATCTGATTTTTACTTCTGAGACAACCTAAAGGACACCAACAAAGTGCTGCTACTTTTTTCCTTCTCTATAAAATCACGGGAGAGATAATGAGCTAATGGTGCCACATTAATAACACAGAGAAACAAAGAGGAGGCTCTGACAGCAGGCAGAGCAGGGGTGCATTCAGGACACAGTTATCTCCCTTAGGTTTGCTGGTGGCCTTCTGCAAACTGTTCCACCTCTTTTACACTGAAGTCTCCCGTGAGGGTCCACCCTTCACTAGTTACTAGTGCAGCTGCAAGCCCTGGCAGTAGGTGACATCACACACACACACACACACACTCTCTCTCTCTCTCTCTCTCTCTCTCTCTCTCTGCACCCTCACTCTCACGCTG
>NW_008825167.1:11410435-11427668 GCF_000699105.1 Pygoscelis adeliae
CCTCCCCCCCCTCCCTCTCTCTCTCTCTCTCTCTCTCTGCATCCTGACTCCCATGCTGTGGTTGCTGGGGCTGGGACATGGGGGCAGATCGCCATCTGCTTGACCCAGCAGTAGCTGTTTACGGGGAAAATCATGTGTGGCAGCCTCACAGGTAAATTCAGGTCCCACTCACTTGCCGACACAAGTAGCTAAATATTGGTGATGTATAAAACCAGGGACAGAAAAAGAAATGCCACAGGAGCATACACGTAGCTGACGAGTGAGGGGAGCAGTGAGTCCACCAGCAGTGATAGGGAACACCTCTGTTCCCCTTATTGAAAAATAAGGGGAGGGAGGGAAGGAGAAGAAAAAAAGGAGAAAGGAGTACGATGAGCATCTTGGAAGGTCACTGGAAACTTTGTTCTTAGGAGTAAATCTGGCTTCTTGTGATCCCCTTTCAGCAGAGCTGGCTGGGAGCCAGCCGGGTCCCCTGGAGCCCCCCTGGCCTTTTTGTCTGGAGCCTGGGAATGTGTCTGGAGCGCAGGGCTGGGGGGACCAGACTTGGGTTTGCAGGAGGGATTGGCTTAGGCAGTGGCCATGTAGAGGAAAGGGGGTTTACAGCCCTCATGCCTTTGGGAGTCCTCCCCTGGGGCTAGTGGGTGGGCAGGGGAGATTTCCCCCACTTTGGGGGCAGCTGGGGACAGGCTGGGGGAAGGTGAGGGGACAGGGGAGCAGGAGGAAGAGCAGGCTGCCTGTCCCCAGGCTTGAGATGCCAGAGCAAATGGGGTAGGATGGAAGGATGGAGGGGGTTGAGCAGAGGTCTCTGGCCCTCACCCCACCAGCCTGTGTAGTGTCTCCCAGGGTGTCCCGTCATCCCCAAGGTATTGTTGCAAGTAGGCAAATACCAAATAAAATGAAAAATTACCAACAAACAGAACAAAAGCAAACCAAAAGCCTTCAATGGAGCCATGGTGCATTACATTTCCCCTGCCCCTCTAGCCGTGCCTTCCTGCAGACCTCTTTTGGAGTGATGAAAGTGTGGGCTCTTAAAGCTCCCTGTTGGATCCAGAGATATTAACTGGTATCTTTCCAATACTTATAGATTTTCATGAGTGATTGAGCCCTTTCCAATTATTTTGTTCCCTTACTCTTTTCGACTCAGTTATCCTGGTACATTATTCTGCCCTTTTTGTGTATTCGCCCTCACCCCCGTTATGACCTTTAGGAATAAAATTCAATTTATTTGGCTACTTCGCAGACAAAATCTAAAGCCTGCCTTAATTTGTAGTTTACTAGCCCTCTGATGTGAGAGTACATAGAAAGCCCCTATCTGATCAAACGGCCAGTACCTTGACACAGCCCAATTATGTGAAAATATATCCTCACTTATCATTTCAAACATCGTATAAGCAGAGAAACTGAAGTCGTTCCCTGTCTGTTTGATTTTCCTGTTCAGACACACTTGTTTAAACAGGCACCGTGAGACTTTTCTGTAATCTTACTCAGAGGAGTTCAAAAAACGTTTTCACCTTGAAAGCCCTGAGCCCGGTGATGGCAGCTGCCCCCAGCCCGCTCCCAGCCAGGCGAGGTGGGGAAGGGGCGAGGAGGGGGGATGTCCCCTGCAGCTGAGCTCTCGGTCAGCTGGTTGTGAAACGCACCTGCGGCCAGGTATCCCCCCGCAGCATCCTCCTACAGCTCTGCCCACCTGGACTGTCCCAGCTGCCAAGCTGGTACCTGCATTGCCACACAGAAGTCCCTTTCCCAGCCCGGGCTCACTGCATCCCCCTTCCCTGCCCAGCCTCACAGCTTTCCCCCCTCCCGGCGCCGCTGTATCCGCCTTCCCAGCTCAACCCCATGGCAACCCTCTTCCTGTGCCCTGCTGCATCCCCCTTCCTGGCCCAGCCCTGCTGCATCCCCTTTCCTGACCTGGCTCTGCTTCACCCTCCTTCTTGTCCTGGCCTCACTCCACTTGCCTTTCCAACCCTGCTCAACCCTGTAAGTCCTGGCCACCTCCGAGGTGGTATCCACTATACAGGGAAGCCTTTAAAGCAGCCAGTCCCCAAATGCTCATCATCCAGCCCATGTTTACAACACACGGGAGCTTCTAGGCAAAAGCTGTCCTGGTGAGCTGCAATCCCAGTTTTCCCTGTTATGCCCTCCACTGCAAGGCCAAACATTTTCAGGGAGAGGAGGTCTGGCTTGGGGTCTCACCCCACAGCTCCCCTTGCTGTCCTTCATGACCCTTCTGTGACAGACTTAGAGAACTGACTACATCCCAGCGTGAAGGAGCTGTCTGAACCCATGCACTCTGCTTCTCCCAGACAGAACAAAAGGTACCACCTCTCCCCACTGTCCTTGCCTGGGCCAGCCTGAACCCGCAAGGTAACAGACTTGGCTTCTCCTTCTCATGCTGCTTCCCAAGGGAATACCTGATGAAGGATGGCAGCTTCAGCAGGCATTGCATTCATATTTGCTAAAATGACTGTGTGGAATGGAAGGAGCAAAAGCAAAGCCATTTGCCAGCTTGAGGTGAGTAAAAGAAGCTGGACTAGCTGTAGAAACCAGTGGAAAAGGAGATCTATCAAAACAACAGGATATTCCAATTGTTAGCCCAAAAATGCAGCGATCCAAACCCTTCCCTTCCCTTCCCTTCCCTCTCTCAGGTTTCAGATTGGTCCCTGGGTGCCTGTAAAGGACTTTTTCAACTTTCTGATAATTTCATGGGAGTAGGTCTTATTGAAATCCATGGCAACACTTAGAGTGGACTATATAAAATAGGCCTTGGGGATTTTAAGTATTCTTATACTTTCCCTTTCTAAGAATCTGCACTAATCTTATCTTTAGTGACTTGACAAAATTAATTTTCTGCCAAAGCATATGCAGAATTGATAAGACATGGAGAAAACCAAATTAAGTACAATAAACAGTCACTGCTTTTGAAAGATCATATTTTCTACTAATTTCCTTCTTTTTACCCTTTTTAAACCTTTTTTAACCCTCAATTGTAAAGATGCAATAAAACCTACTTTTTCCTGAATCAAAACTGTGGTTAGTAATTTTGTTTGATACAGAAGATTTCCTCCTCCTCCTTTGATCTAGTTTTATTTATGTTTGTGTCATGCTTTGGAAGACGGATGTAAAGTGCTGACTAGGTCTTCCATGCTGCTTCTATGTGGCTCTTTAAATTAAACTATGTCTGAAAGGAACCGATACATGAACAGTTGAAGTGCTCAATCTTTTAGTTAGCAGTGCTATCAGCTTGCAGGGTTCAGAAAAATTAATCACTTACAGAGAGAGGGAGGAACTTGCGAACATGTTGAAGCAGACTGGGGAGGCAGAGATACTAACAGCAGAATCAGTCAGAGGCTTCTCCAGACACAAGGTTGTAGGAACCAGCTGGAATGCATTCCCCAGCTCAGCACCGTAAGGGCAGTGTGTTATTTAAAGATGAGCTTGTAATGACATTTTTCAGGTATCTTGATGGGAGCTGGTGAAATTACTTAACCCAATTACTGAAATAAAATACAATACAAAACAAAAGAAAAGCCCTTCTGCGGGGTGCAATCCTCAAATACAGAGTGCTCCGAGTTCCTGCCCGGATCAGTGGCAACCGAATAACTGGAGCCAAGTGTTTATTCCAACCCGGAGCCAGGGTTTTCTTAAAGGAGGGTCGAGCTGGCAAAGCGCCAGTGCCCCAGGGCTGCTCTTAATTTGCATATAAGTGACCAGCTTGCAGACGATGCTATCTTGCAGAAGGCAGTGAAACCATGCAACAGTCAGGCTTGATCACAGCATTCTGGTTGCATTGCTTGAAACGGAGGATTCCACTCTGGGAGTTGCAGACTCCACATCTATCATCACCCTCAGAAATTTCTGGGTTCATTTATAATGTCTAAGGACTGAGGGGAACATCAGATTGCTTGATGTGACTTCCTATATATATTACAGGCCATTTTGTTTCATCCACTTACAATAGTATTGAGTTCAAAAAAGTGTGTATTTGGATAAAAGATACCTTCCAAAAAGGTAGTTGTTCTTAAGCTGGAAATATTAAAACATGAAGAAGTCATCACTGAAATTCAGAGATTATTTTAGTGGTTAATTACCCGTGCAGCAAGAAGCTTGTTTTAGTTCCAGCATAACTCTCCATCCTCAGCTTCTGGCTGTTGTTCCCTGTGACTATCCCTGCTAAATTAAGTGGTGCATGATCTTTCCTCCTGTAAGGAGATGAAACCCTCTCTCTTGCTTCCTTTTAGTACATGTAACCACCTGGAGCTGTTTCTCCAGCTGTCTGCCCTTGTCCTCAGTCCACAGACCCATCTGTGTAGGTCTTGTTGACACTCACTCTAACATCATCGTATCTTTCTTGAAATACAGACATGAGACCTGAGTTTGCTATTACAGTGTGAACCTCACTTGGATGGTGTACAGAGATGCTGTTTGAGCCTGTTGCTACCCCATGCTTATGCTCCCCATGTCTCAACATCAGTAAACTTCAAGTCTATCACTGAGCAGTCATCCTACTGCCCAAAACAAGGACAACCTCCTAGGAACATCCATGCAGACTGCACTTATGAATTACTTAGGTGTTCTCATGATTTACTCAAGGAGCTAGGCTTGCAGGCCTTCCTGCAGTCCTCCGTAGGGCTTGAGAGGTGGAGAGGCATGCCGGTTCTCTGCAGATAGGCCTTCCCTCTGCCCTTGGCACCAGCCTTGAAGGGGAGCGCCCTGAAGAAATTGCAGGCCATGTTTGGATATGGAGTCACTTCGGCTCCTCATGCATGTCTAAAAAAAAATCATGGGATGCACCATAGCTCGCAGAAATATGAAAGGACTTTTTCTTTGTAGATCTCTGAGTTAACGTCAACAGCTAATATATTACGCTCTATTTCACACCCTGCACTGAGTTATCCATCACTTTTCCTCCTTCTTTTAACATGTCTATGCAGTTTGTATGCTTAGTGTACCTGCCAACTGGGTGGACAGTAACCGTTAAATAGGTTGTAATACCAGAGATTCTGATTAAAAACCATGCAGCACACAATGCACATATTATCCACTTCTGTGGAAACATACATTTACTGCAGGCCTCATATCTTCCTTTTGCTTTTCTTCTCCCTGCATTTGAGACCAGCAGCTTGTTTGGAGGCATATGTCCCGCAGCAGCAGAGGATCATATCCTCGCTCTGTCTCCATGGCTTCCCTTGCTGGGTGTTTGGTCGAAGCCAGGCACAAAGCCATCGTGGTGTGCTGCAAACACATGGGCTGCCATCACCCGGGGTCAGGGCACGTGTGTGGGATGGAAACAAAGCTGGGATTTGGTGCATGAAATATGGAATTTGATGCCCTTGCTTGTCATCTTTATTTCTTTGCATCTCAGAAAGCAATCTGGGGAGGGAGGATCAGGAGGAAAAGGTGGGGACTCCCAGAGGGGAGAGGGTGGCCATACTCGGCAGTGGCAGAGCCTGGTTTCCAATGTCACAGGGAAAGTCCTGTTAAATTTTGCTACTCGATGTGTTTAAAAAACTCTGCTTAAGAAGGACTACCTAGCAGCAGGGTGGGCAGAAACCCAAGAATGATCTAGTAGCAGCTGGTGGAGGGGTAGCATGAAAGGCATGGAGCTTGTGAGCACACGCTTGGCTTCACTGAGGTTTTACTCAGCTTAGTGGGCAGGTCCATCAGGCTTATTCACATCACTGAAAGAATAGGCAGGATCAGGGAAAGGCACTGCTTTTCACTCTTCAGTGTGTAGTGCAAGGTAAACTCAGAGTTTACCCACAACATCCTGGAATACAAACAGGCAGTTTCCTGTTTGTTTGTTTGTTTGTTTGTTCTATTTCAATTTTTTGAAATTTGTTTGTTTGTTCTATTTCTATTATTTGAAGTTTGTTTGTTTGTTTGTTCTATTTCAATTTTTTGAAATTTGTTTGTTTGTTCTATTTCTATTATTTGAAGTTTGTTTGTTTGTTCTATTCTATTTCAATTTCTGTTATAACATCCCTGCCATTCCTAGATTGAAAGGCGCAAATGGACCTTAACCTGGGACTCAGTCCTGAGGTACAAAAATCCTTTTTCGAAATACTGAAGTCCATTGACTCCTACAAGAGTCTTGTTTTGGTCCTGTTCACTGTGATAGCAAAACCTCCCTGAAATTAGTAAATGCCAGCCTGAAGCAAAAATCAGCTCAGCACAGAGGAAATCATTTTATCTGAGTGGTACTTGGTATGGGCTTCAGTAACAGTTAAAAGAAAAATATGGTAACGCTTAAGAGTTCAACAACAAACAAGAGCAAGTCATCGACTTGTTGCAGTTAGTGTAACCCCCTTGAAGTCTATGAGATGAGTGCATGGGAGCTAGGAATCTGGCCCTCTATCCTATGGGCAGTCTTGGATCAGATAACACAGATGTGTTAGATTAAGGACAGAACCTTATAAAATAAAGCACTGGCTGCACTGGGAAAGTCCTTTTTTTTTAAATCCATCCATTAAAACATTAAAAAACAAAACAAAAAAAGGCATAAGGCAGAACAGAGAGGTAAATCAAAAGAAAAAAGTTTATGTACTCCTCTAGATTTACATTCTTCAGACTTTTTTTTTTTTTGTCTCATGCACCCAACTGGTTTAAGGGTCTATTCTCTTTGTGGTACATGCATGCACATAACTACCATTGATGTGGAGTCTCCAGGTGATTTGATGTGCATTCCACATAAGGCATGGTGTCAAGTATATGATCCCCACACAAAAGAGCTGCCTGAGAACCACTCTTTGGGATATTTTTTTTTTTTAGATTCTTTTGCTCCACATCTAGATTTTAGCAGATCAGAGTGCCTAACCAAGCAGTGGAACTACCACTGCTACTCTTTCATCAGCTTTGATCTGTGTAAATTTGGGGAGGGGGAGGTGATGGGAAGAAAGTTTTCAAGTATGGGTGCAATCTTGCAAAATGCTGAAAGTTTCTAGCATAATCCTAAGAAAGAAGAAAAGGGACTTAAGGATTTTTAGCAAATCAAAAGAGGAAAACAGGAGTCAAAATGTGTATTTGTGGAACACACGAGTTGAAGAAATTATTTCACACATCACTGTATCATCTCTAGTTAAGTGTTTTTAGAACTATGGTGTGACTGATTCCGGCTGCCAAGTCCAGAGCAAGTCTGCTCTTCTCTCCACTGGGTACAACAAAAATAGCTATATAGGCAACTGCAATTAATGTGAGATACAGAGGTTTAGCAAAAATAGCAGATGGATATAATTATGCCCAGCAGCTGATTTCATGTAGGTGGTCAGTCGCAACATTGTAAGTAAGTCAGGATGGACCAAGACTTGCTCTAAGGGTGGACTAAAGCTGTATATCAGGCCTGGAACTTTCTGTTCTGGTTTGATATTGTATTCCTCCCCAGGAAATACAACTATTTTTTGGAGGGTAGGATTTTCGTGCAGTAAAGTAATTGGTAGCTTTTTCAGATAAAACTTAAAACCAGTGTCCAGGTTGGCAATGCTCAACTTTCCTACGTTTCAGAGAGAAAGACAGACCAACAATCTTCATTGCTCCAGATTTTGTTTTTCTCTCTCACACACACACACGCAGTACACATCTCAAGTGTGAGCCAGTTTGGAATTGTGATAGGAAAACTTCTAAATTGGTGCTAATTTCATCATGTCAGCAGGATTATCCTGTTTTAAACCAAATGAAAACTTGGCCCTCTTGGAGCAACATGTCTATGTAAGTTATTTCAAGTTTTCCAAGCCTGCCTTGCTGTTTTCTGTTGTTCTGCTCTCCCAAATGTCCTGTTTGAACAGAGAAGCAGGGTGGCTAGAAGGAAGGATGAAGGGTTTGGAGAAAATTGGGGTGCAGGGTTTGAGGGAATTAAGGGAGGACACAAATACAAAGAGAGTTTGTGGCAGGACTAGCATGGGCTGAGCAAAACTTTGGAAAGAAAAAATGAGGAGATTAATATGGATATGCTGTATGTTTGCTTTCATGGGGAAAGAGGGAAAGGGAAACGTAGATTGTAGGGATTGCTTTTTATAAGGAAACTGAGCTGGAAAGAACTGCACATATGGTAATAGTCCTCTGAGTAGATCTAGCTGCTGTCTGAAACACTTTTTCACTGAAAAATGTACACTTGGATCAGCCAAAATCAAATGCTATCAAATTTGCTTAATTTTTTCAATCAAACACTTCTCTTTCTAATTCAGAAGACATCAGAATATTTTTTTTCTATTCAAAACTACTTTTTTTTTAACACTCATCACTCTTTTTTAACATAAGAGAAACTAAAAAACTCAACTCAATTTTATGTTTGAACAAATTGCAGATTTTATTTTTTTTTTGTATGCCAAGATAAATTTTGAATTAAAATTACTCCTCCTCTAAATTTTTGTAGGCAAAACATAAATTATTTTCACAACACCCTAGACCCTTCCTCCTGCAGCATAACTTCCATTTCTGTGTGCATCTTTCACCATTCAAATAAAGTAGGAGCATAACACATTTGGATTTCTACAATGAAACCCCAAACACATGCGTTAGAACGGTCCTTCTACCAGAGGTCACACAGACACTGTTGCTTTCAGATGCTGAAACAGAAAACACGTTTCAAAGCCACCATCTACGATCTGACCCTGTACCTCAGGGACTCTTAGAAAGACAAAACTTCAGGCAGAGCTACCTGCAGTATAATTTACAAAGGCCACAACGTGGCTTATCAGTTGCTAAAACACTCGAACTTGTTATCAGTAAACACTGGCAGAGGTCGAGGACCTCCTCTGGCTCTGGGGGATGAGGATGCTGAGATGTGGCTGGGGAACAGGATCAGGCAATGGCAGAGACTGGGAAGGGGAACTGCCGAGTGGGAAGCAGGGAGAGCTGAACTATCACAAAATGTTTATTACCTGCTTCTCCATTTCCTCTTGCAGGACAGCTGTGCAGTGGGGCAAGCTTAATCCAGGCAAATAAAGAAGCAGAGAGAAATTTTTTTTGCAGTTTCTGATCTAGCTATGTCGTGATTTAAAGAAAGAATGTAGATATGAACTACAGAATTTCCATAAACGTAATTCAAGTTGTAACTTTCCTATGTGAAGTACTGGGGCAGTGCCTCCTCAGACTGAGGACTGAATTTCTTTTACACAGATAGTTGTCATTTCTTCAATAATCCAAATGAAGGTGCAGCCATATTGTATATTGCAGTATTGAGAATCTTTTTTATGACAAAAATCCCTCTCGCACACCCACAGAAGGACCAGTAAAAGATGTTTCATAGATGCAAGTGTTGTATAGAAGGATTTATATCTAGATATCCCTAAGGACTATATTTTGCTTTTAGTACTTTGATTATCAAAACCGGAAAATATACAGAAATGAGGCTTCAGTTAACAAGAGAATTATTCATTAGTTAGTCTGAGTTACACACAGATTGAGGCAATGTTAGCCATTTTTTAAACAAACATTTAATTTTAAAAAGTCAGTTTTGGAAGCGAGCATGGCAGAAAAACTCATAAGTATGCTGATACTGTCAGAAATATGTTGACATACTTTTTTTTTTTAATCTCTCTCCTTAGTTTTAATACTAAGAACACTTTTGTCATGAAAAGACATGATAGATCTCTGTCTTGGAATTCATATGCTTCACTCAATTATTCTGTATTTGAAGATAGCTTGTCATTTATGACAACACAGGTTTTTTTTTCTTAGCAATGAATAGAATGACAAGAAAATCATTATTTTGTGTGTGGATAAAAGACAAGGCAATAGTAGAAGTTGTATGCAGACATCTGACCTAGAATTTTCTTCCCTGCCCAAAAGATTATTTTGCAGAGTTTTAACAACTCTTTTCATGCCCTGTGAAGTTTTTCAGGAAAAAATGGTGAATTGTTCCTTCCTCTTTTTGGAGTTTCCATTTATTCTTGCAGCTACACAATATCAGGGGAGAAGTCTCCATCCTCCTCAGCTTTTAACTCCTATAGGTTGAGTCCACTCAGAGCTACCTATGCCGTAGCTGACCAGTAAGCCAACTTCCCACTGCTCGGAGGAAATTACATTAAATCCTGTTAAGCAATAGTGAGCATTTTAGGTCACCGTTGTCTTAAATCCATACCAGCAACTTCTTTCTCTGCTTTTCTTATTCTGACAATGCAGACAGCTGAAGACCTGCAGGTTTTCAGGTTTGCAGGTCAATGGCAGGGCCATGACTGACTGTGCTGGGAAGTGGGTCAAACTCATGAAGCAGCTTAACAAACATTAAGAGATTTGGCCAAAGCATCTCCCTGAAAGTGTATCTAGAGTTTTAACAGTTGTGAGGCTTAGAAAATACGCACTATTTTGCCTTTTAATTGCCCTGAAGGTCAAAGGCAATGAACTTTTCCATGTGTAAATGGGATATACCTATTCTGCTGCGAATCAGCGTGGAGGGGAAGAATCCAGACACAAATAATCTGTCAGCCCGGTTGCCTGGTATGAATTCAGACAGATATGTTTAACCAAACATGGATGCTTCAGAGGGTGTTCTTGTGGTTACTCCAACTGCTTTCATTATACTTTTATATTAACAGTGTGTCTGCTCACCATGTGCAATAAAAAAATTTCTGAGGCTCAGCCTCAGAACATGGGGCTCATTCACTGTCTTGGATAATAGCGTTGCTTGTTTGCACTGTTCTTATTGAACTTTCTAAATATATGTCATTTTCCTTTTCATTCTAAGAGTGATCGTACATTACAGCAATTACAGACAAACCCTTCCAGGCAGTTTGAAGACCAAAACTTTCTTTGTGTGGAAGTCCAAAGGCAATTATTGGCATTACAGTTTAAGAGAAGCATTCCATCTCCCTGATGCAACAGCAGTAGCTTTCTGTGGCATGTTAAATAAAGCAATTTGCCCTGTAGGAGACTAATGCATGCAGAGTTGTGATGAAAAAAAAAAATCATACAGCTGCTCTGAAAGAAATAGCAACCTCGTCTTCAAAAAGATACAAAACTTATTCTGGCACTGTTTTAACCAAAAGACACCAAGCATCTTTAACCTTTGCCTTTACCTCCTTGACATTTCATATATTGCTTCAAGACCGAGACTCTACAAAGACACAGGCGTGCTAATTACCAGTAAAATAGTTGTGTTTTAACCAAAAATAGTTGATAAAAATGGAATATGACAGTGCTTTCATAACACACGCTAGAATACAGAAGTCAGTTCAAGCCAAATTTTTGTTCTCATAGCAGTTCCCATTTGCAGAAAAGAAGGAAATTAGTAGACTTGAGGCTAGAAGTAGAAAGACTTGACCTCAAAAGGTCTGATAGTCATATTTTCCTATTTCGGGGAGTCTTAAATGTTAGGAAAATAATAAAAAACAAATTATTGTCTCCCTTCAGATATGCTATTGACAATATTTAAACAATTAATTAAATTATTCACCTAACATAACTGTGAATTATTTGCCTAGCTCAGTAAGCTGCGTGAGTAACAAAGGGGGATGATCAAATATTCTTAGACTTGAGTACCTCAGAAAAAGTTGGAATATTTCTTCAGCAAAACCAGTGAACATTTTTCCAGCACTTTGAAATCCTCAGATTAGAAGCACTAGGGGCTTGATCCGAAAACATTATTAACTGCTCACCCTAAATGTATTTACATGAGCTGAGAATTAGTTTGGAATAACAATCATAAGAAGATGAAGAGGACACTATTACTAAAACAATAAATGTATAGGAAGCAATTGCCAGGTGAGAGTAAGAACAAACGTGTCTTCAGGATAATGTATGTGATTAAAATAAATGTATGAAATATTACAGCAGCTCATTGACATCTATAAATGGAGTTGTAACAATTTTTTTTTCCAGACAAATTTCTGCTCTAGAGGATAAAGTTTGAACAGAAAGGAAAGGAATTGCTTTAACAGCTGTATTATAGTAATGAAATGTAAGAGTAGCTGATTTCACCAGCCATCACACAGACTGTTCTTTTGAATGGTGAATGTGATGAAGTTTGCAAAATAGAGAACACTAATTTTTCTGAGACGGAGCCAGGTTTACTAGGACAGGCCCAGAACATAAGTAAATTCCCCATTTTTAAGAACAAATTAAGACACTTAAATTTCCCTCCCATCAGAATGATTGCTAGTCTAACAATTTGATGGAAAAGCTGAACTGGGCAAACAGGATTCTTAGAGGGGAAGTAAAGGTAGAAAAGATTGGCCAGAGTCTGATGCTTCCTTGAAGCATCAAGTGGTAAGGCAGAGAGCAGCCTTTCTGTAAGCCTTCAGCATGCAAAATCATGGGCTTGCTTATACTGTATTGATGCTCTGACAAACACTTTTTTTAATGGAAATTGATTTAAGCGTGGTTAGTTAAAGTTGGGTGATCGTTAATTTGGGATTTCATGTGCCATATGTGCTTTGGAAGGAATCAGTTTGTGTTGTCAGTCTGAGCCTCATATGAAGTTTGATTATACATGGCATCAGCTGACTGGAAACCCTATCACACCAGTTGCAAGGCCAGATTAAACTGATTAACAGTGAACACTGATGAAGTACTCTCCCATTAGTCCCCAAGAACTGCATCATGAAAATCTTTCATCATCTAGTGTTGAGCTTTTTGTATACAGTCTGGGTTTAGATATAATGGTGACTCTTCAGAAAGCAAAAAAGAGTATTCAAAGAAAATGTTTTTCTGAAGTTGGAAGAAACAGCCTGGCTATTGTTTATCCTCTGACCACACAAATACCTTGTGGCAATTATGTCTTTTAAAACTGTAGCTCTCTCTCACTCCTTACATCTCAACAGCTCTGTGATAACAAATAACAAACAACAAAAACTCACAACAGAATGTCAGCTTTCATTTGGAGTTGAGAGGAATTATAACATTGAGCAATAAAGTGATAAAATCAGCAAAATGGGAACTCTCCCGTTGCGTATGTCAGTGCAAGCTGCTTGCACCATGGCCCTGTACGTCTGGTAAGGACCTTTCACAGCACTGCAGCAAAAACTCTGTAGCAGGTCCCTGCCCATGGCAGGGGATTTGGACTAGATGATCTTTAAAGGTACCTTCCAACCCAAACCATTCTATGATTCTACAGTAAATAAATAGTTTTCATGTTCAGAACTGTGGAAATAAATCAGGTCCCACCCTCAAAAGCAGCTTGTTTGAAGAACACAACAGCAAAAAGGGAGAAAAATCACCATCAGACAACTTCCACCACAGAAGCCAACCCTGCCTTTTTCTACCGTGAACATTTAAAAAAATGCAATGAACTGAAATATGTGAGGTTTGGGAACATTTTGCAATGTAATTAAAAATAGGTCAGGAGGAAAATAAAAGCTTACTCTCTTCAACAAATGATCACAATTAATCAACAAGAATGGAGCCTGACTCCTTAATAAATGTGTTGGAATTATCCTCCTTTCTGGGAGTAGGCTCGCAGATGTTAACAGAACAGCTCCCGACGTTTACGAGTTTGCTACCATGAGAAACGGTCGCAGGATCCAGTCTTCTGCGGTTTAACATCATCCATCAGCTGATCGCTTGTTCTGCTGCAAGGCAGATCATTGACACCATTACGATTTCATCCGCTACCTCAAAGCCAATTTCCCTGCATATAAGCACTTCATTCAGAGCACAGAAAAAATACATTAGCGAAACAATATAGCATACTGTACAACAAGGATTTTCCTGCACCGTAACTCTACAGCTCACCAGGCAAAAAACACTTCTTTTTATTCTAGTTCCCCAGGGTGCTACATGGAGACACCAATCCTGAGACGGATTAACTGTGGCACTTTCATCAAGAGGAACTTGTCTTCACTCTGACTTTGGAATAGAAAGGACGTGCTATTACCCTTTGACTTTGAAAGAGAAAAGATTTCTACCTACATTCCTCTCTCGCTTCCAAAGTTTAGCTCATAGGGATTAGAATTTGCTAGATATAGGATAAGCCCCTTTCAAAATACTCATTTAAGGAAAGACGGAGAGAGCTTTCAGATATCTTTACTGGATGTTTATTAGTCTTAAAAATAGGTAAATCACAGCTAAAGGACAAGCAGAATATTAAATCTTCAAATGAAATACATGAGAGTAGTCAGGAAAAAATGACATTTTTTTTCTCTCTGTGGCTTTTACATAAGATTTGTTGTTGGCTGTTCAAAACCACCTTTTCTTTTCCTTAATCCACAGGTGATTTTGGGGGTACTTTTGTTTTGGGAAGCTGACTTGGTCCATATCAAAAAGAATAAAATTTTGGGCAGCAGGTGCTTGATATCTCCTGAGTATCAAGGTTTCTGTAAGGCATTTCAATACCTAGCCATGAAGTGTGCAGAAAGCCCAAATAACTACCCGTCTCAGGCCAGCATTCCAGCCCTACCCGGGAATAAGTGTGTTTTCGGGTCACTGGCTTCAAAGGAGGCTGAAAATGCTAAATATTGGGTAAGGTCTGGTATCACAAGATAATTTTCTAACTATCAGCTTTGTAAACTCTCTGAGATCTAAGAAGCAAGGCTCTTTCTGGGTTAGACTTGGATTTCATCTAAACGTGTTTCAAACCCTGCACTGTTTTTAGCTGATTTCAGCTGATTTTACTGCCAGTGAACAAGTCTGCACTACGAGACATCGCCCACAGCTTCCTGGCCATGGGCATGGTCAAACGGAGCCTACTTTGCTCCCTGGGCTTTCAGACTAGCGTAACCAGTCACAAAAACACCGTGCTGGCTGTGAAATAAGCAGCTAGGCTGATTTGGGAGAGGGTATTCTTTATGATTCATGCCTGACATTATTGCTTCTGAAACTGGTGACTTTAGGTTTAGACAAAACAGCCAATTTAGTAAGGCAGCAGCGTGCAGAGGACAGTCAGATACTGACTTTGCTCATGCTGTTGTGTGAGGGAGCCAGGCTGGCCCTGCTGATGCTCCTGCCAAGGGTGCCAGTCATCCCGCACAGGAAGGACAGTCGCTCGCCATGGGAAGGGCTGTCCCATGCTGTGGCGGCACTGAAACCAGTTGTCCACACTGGCACAGAAATGCTCTTCACACCCCTCCAGCTCTTCCCAACATCTGATGACAGCAGACCAAATGCCTCAAACACTACAGGAGAGCAGAGCTAAAGCATTTTGTCAGTCCCAAGCCTTTGCAAAAGAAGGGAGTCTGTGAAAATACTGCATGATACTGGCCAGTAGGCAGCATCTTCACTTTTTTAGTAATCCCCATTATTTCTAGTTTCCACGGTGGGAAACACATCTGGTAGGGAACAGCAGGCAGAGCCCTAATGCTTCCTCACCTTCCTTGTGCTGCCCACCCTGCTGTTGGGGAAAGGACTTGTGCAGCTCTGACAGGAAGAGGATTAGGGAACCCGACCAAGCAGAGGAAGATCCCATGGGATAAGGGGTATTTTTCATACCAGTGTGTTAGCCAGCCTGCTTCTCCCCTCGCCTGCTTGGCTGGATGAGCACCTCCATGCACAGGCAACAGCAGGAGCTGGAAATGCTCAGATCAGAAGAAAGAGAAATCAGGAGGTGGATTGCTTTCCTGAGTGTCGATATAAATGTTTATCAAATGGCAGCATCAGTCCCACGAGTGTATCTCCAGTGGTACAAAACGCTTAGGGCAGAGGCTGTTGGCACACCCGTCCTGCTGTCCTGCAGCTGCCCAAGCACAGCTCTCTGTGCCTGCACAACCAACTGGATCAGGGAATTGATCTGGCTGGAAAAAAAAAAGTTAAAACACCCTGCAAAAAGCATCATGTTTTTCTTTCCAGCCAGAATCACTTCTCCCATCTGTCTGGCTGCACAGCTGCACAAACAGCTGTGCTAGCACGGTGGCGGGGCCGACCAGGAGCAAGGTCTGCGTGGGTTGATGTAGGCAGCACCACCAATGAAAAGGAAACCTCCACCTGAGCCCCACCAGGCACAGGTCTCCCCCAAGGACCCCTCGATTTGGCCACGCTCACCAACTGTCCAGCCAGCGGGTATTTGGCTGTCCTGTTTTCCTCCTACATGCAGAGGACAATGAGCAATGAGTGTGGTGGCATCCTGGCTGTCACTAGGAGGGGATAGTTGCTCTGCCCCGGGGGGAAGCAGGGTTGTTCACGTTGGTTTGCTCCCCTGTTCTCCTTGCTCCCTGTTCCCAGAGTGTCCTGGAAGACAGGCTAAGAGAGAAGGTGATGCTGATATTGCGTAACGGCCAGGACTGTTTTGGGCCTGGAATTGAGGGAGAAGCTGGCTGTAAGATCCAGCTGAAACTTGAGGAGCACTTGGGGGGGCAGAGTTGGAATTTGAATAGATAATCATATCCAAACTTTGCTCTTCTAGGAAAAATAAAAATCCTTGAGATCTTTAATAACTTTCACATCCCAACTGAATGTGACCTTTGTGCCCACCAAAGTACGGCATCACCACCAGCACCAGGCTCACTGGCTGCTGGCTGGGGTGTTTCTTCAGCAACGGCTGGTGGAGAAGATGGTCAAGCAGAGTCATTTGTACCACTACGCTATGAATACAGAGCAGTTGTTCAATTAACTCATCACTAGGTTGACTCAGCATTTGAAATTGGACTAAACCAAATCAAAGCTGGAGATATAATTTAGACCACAATAACTCTTGGCAGACTGACATAGTGTTGCCGATCTGAAGCACAGGGAGGTCAGCCAGCAAGGATTCCTTCATGTAAAGATCATGAGATACTGCCTCTGAAGCTTTAAGTTGCACTTGCATCACATTCCCTCATATTTCTTAAGAGGACTCAAAATACCTGAAAGCTGAGATTCCCATACCATTTACTGATAGCAACAGCTAGGTTTAGAGGACTCAAGGTACAAGCACCAGAGCTGGCAAGTCTGTCAGTCAGGGAAAGAAAAAATAGTTCCATTTTCTGTTTTCAGGTGCCAAATATTTGAACTTTGTGACAATCTTTTTCTTTTTTTCATAAATCTTTCTTCACATGTCCAAGGAATAGAATCTCCACAGAGTGATATTTACCATTTTTACTCAAATAATACGAATTCCCTCACCAAAGATGCACTAAGGTATTGTATTTAAAAACCACACTCCTATTCCAAGAATGATACATCCCTCGTGAGTTCAATGTTGTCAGTAAGGTTTCTGATGGCACCCTGTACCAGAAATGCTGAGTGGTTTTGTATGATCATTGTCTCTATATAGTTATACAGCGCCACAAAAATACAGGGACCAGCTGATGCTATGTAGTGGACTGGAAAAATATACACAGAGGGTGGAACAGAAGGTAATATAATTCAACAGATACTGCCGTTAAATATTAAAGAT
>NW_008825167.1:11427713-11429205 GCF_000699105.1 Pygoscelis adeliae
GAAAGCCACAGCAAGGGCAGAAATCAGTGTATGACATCTAATAGCATTTGCTGGGGCACACCATTTCATTCACTCACAATCCACAATATTGGATTCAACTTTATTAATGCAGTAATTTTTTTCATTATTAGAAAATGTCTTCCTATTTCTGGTCAAGAGTATTTTACTATTAATACAATGACTAAAAATAAAATAAGTGACTTATACAGATTTTGACATCAATTGCATATGTTTGTGCATATATATATATATACATACATCAGAAATAGTAGCTTCATTTTTTCTGTATCCATATCATTTTCACATGCAGTATATAGCAGACACTATTTTTTAAGTGCTTCTGAATACATAGCTTTGTGCAGCAACTTTAAAGAATATTATCCCTGTAAAGGTACACATTCAACCAGGCACGGAGTAAAATGTCACAATTTTCTTGCAATGGAATTTTTCTGTCTTTAGCCGTCTCATTGAGAGTCTCCCCAGTCTAATGAGAAATTTGAATAAATGACAAGATAATTAATATGGAATCAGTTTCTGTTGAACAGAAACATTTCTTTGCATTGTATTATTATTAAACATTTACATTGTGGTACCATGTACAGAACATGATGAAAAAGAAGCCGCATACACAGACTTTTTTTTCCTGTATTGCAGTTCTGGGCCTTTATTAGCTGTTTCAGTAGAAATATCACTATATTTCTTCCAATTGCCAAGAACAGTGTATTAGAGCATATATACAAGTTATCCTGCTGTTTGAATACCCTCCCAGATGGTCATTTCTTTTATGCATAACTCTGAATCATGAATATTTTTCTCCTGTTGGTTTGGGAAGGAGCATTTTATTTGGTCTATGCTCACACTCTACATTTTTACAACAACAAAAGCGAGTTTGCTGTAAGAGCTGAACTTCTTCCTTAAACTCTCCAACTAGTTAGCCAAGTGGGCTATTTTCAGAGAATCTTAAACAACTTAGAAGAACAAATGCTTTTAAAACCATTTGTTTATTCTTCCATTTATCCAAGGCAACAAGCTCTAAATTAAAACCTTTTCAAAATGAGTATACTTAAGAGTTTCATTCTGATAGCAGACAGAAAACAGTTTGCAGCGTATTGAAAATATCGGTTGTCTAAAATGTGCAACAAAACGTATATAAGCATATCTGTATTTTTCCTGTAACTTACAATGCATAATTTTCTTAATAACTATATAGATTTTACAAGAGCGTGCTTTGGTTATTTTTTGTCTAGGAATTCAGAATGCATAAATATTGCAATAACAAAAAGGAAATTCTTGGGGCTGATTTATTTACTGAAAAGAAGTCTACACATCTTAAAATACGGAAATGGCGGAGTATCAAAGGGAACTTGTTTACTTTCTCTGCTGGAAACTTCATTGAACTATGGCTAAAGATTCAAGAATAAAACCAGTCTTTTAAATGCACAGGTGCATAACTGGGATCATTCCTTTTACAACAGCAGAACCAGGAAGAGAA
>NW_008825167.1:11429246-11454566 GCF_000699105.1 Pygoscelis adeliae
TGATATCTGAATGGTAATTTTCTCTGTATGTGCCACAATAATGCCTCAGACTTGACCTTTGGCTTTGTTGTCACCAGGTATTATCATATGTATAATTTGACCTTTCTCAGTTGTATGAATGCTTGGCCTTGAACTCCATCTAACCTTCTAGGAGCTGTAAAGATAATTTCTATACATTTGCAATAAGGTCTCTGATTTGACCTATGACTCAAATGAACAATAATTTCTTAATATTCCCATTCCTCCTAAGACTATTTCCCATAATAGTATAATAATACGGCAATAAAATGTCCTTCAGTGTGAACTCACGTTATTCTAAATTTTGAAGGTCTGTGCTTCAGGGCATTCACAGTTCATTACATTTCTGTGTTGTCAAAGATACTATCAGGGCATCAAAAGTTTCTAGAATTTAAATCAAAATGAATGAATGGACAAAAGTGACATTATTTAACTGTGCCTATATGCAGACAAAACTAAAGACAATAATAAGCTTTAATTAGGGGCAAAAAAACAAAAGCATATCTTAGCAATAACAGAAGACCATTAATAATCCTGCCATTTCTACTTAGCAATTTAAAGGCAGAAAAATAAGAAATATACAAAAAACATTTCAGTTCTGCCTTTTGAAAAAAGAAAACAGTGTGTTCCATTGTTACGCAATAAAACAATCAATAATCAAATATCATGGTATTCTGCAGCTAAATATAGCAATTGTGATTTTTTTCAGAAAAAAAAAGTGCAGTAAAATGATATACTGGAGCATTCTGTTCTTGTTGATGTAATTAATGAAATATTTAATTTTGCAGCGTTGGTTTTGTTACCTCACTAGACAATCAGTGCAAGAGTCCAGTCATAGTCCCAAACTCAGTGATACCTAGCAGGGCACACAGCTGCTCTTGCAGTCTTCATCTGTTTGATACCAAAGGTGTAATAAGAAAAGACCAATGCTCCCAGCTCGCCTCCTGCCGGGCTTCCTTCTGCTCCCTCAGCAGAGCTGTGTTGGGTGTCACAGCACGCAACACAAAGCTGAAAATCCCGGCAGCTCTTCGCGACTCTCCCCGGAAAGCTACAGACCAGCAGGCAGCCAGTCCTTGACCAGGGACTATTTGCAGTGGTGCATTTTTAATTCACTCCATGATCCTACCTTTTCTGTCCTACTGCAATTTTCAAGGTTTCAGGAAGCTAAGCAGAGAGTCTCCTATACTCTGAATATCTACAGGACTGGTATCTGTCTTGTTTGCAGCTCCATTTGGTACCTTGGGACAACCTGGTGGGAAATGGAAAGTACTAAAAAACATTTTAAGGTGCTAACAGCTTTAAGGTGATACCAGCTTTGTCAAGCTGGTAACAAAGCTGTGGTTTGTGAAAGACTGGAAATTTTATAAAAAACACCAAATCTGAAAATCACCAAATTCCCTGGAGTGCATGTGTGCTACGTGGCTTGGATGATGATGGACTTCTTGCTCCATTTATAGCTAGGAAGGTGTTAAGTAGAGACTAACTTCTCAAATGAGCGGTCTCTAATATTGCACTCAACAATCTTAGAATTGCTTGAAGGTTTCTGGTCCAGTGGTGTTAATTTTTAATAATGTTGGGACACAAGAAAAATGCAAAATATTAGAAGTGTGCAAAGGAGTTGTGACTATATTTAAAATGGATTCAGCCTGATGACATACTGTGTGTGTGACGTGCAAGCACCTTTTTCAGCTGTGTAAGACTGCAAGACCACCCTTCCAAATACATGATTTTCCGTCAGCACCTAAAACTGTATTTCAAGCCAAATTTTGCTTGGAGTGGAATGTTAATGGGTCATTATATGTGGTGATTGGGCCCAGTACAGAAGTTTTCACTTTCCATGCCGCTGTACCCAAAACTTGAATACATTCGAACACTGACTGAAAATGGAAAGCTCTGATTTGAAGGTCAATAATTCAGGAACTTGGTCCTGTACAAGTAGAACATAAAACATGTATACTTAGATTGCAGGCTCATGGGTAAGATAAGTACAACAGCCAACATGGGGTGGTTGAAATCAATATAGTAAACAGCAGCTGAAACACCAGCTGCCAACCATTGCTCAGGTTTTGCTGGTGTCAAGGCAGAGAAGAGTTTTTGGGACCATGAAGCGACTTTGGCAAGGCCAGCTGCAGCCAGGATATTTATGAAAGGGGATGTGCAGCAATACACCTGCGCTCTCTTTAGTGCCATGACCTGGATCTACAGTCCTCACAGTGTCTTCTCTTTTAACCAGCCAGGAAATCCATCCCTATAGATGCTATGTAAAAGATTTTCCATGCACCCTTTTAGAGAGATTTTCTTCTTTCTTTTTTTCTTGAAACTGTACTTCTCGGAAACTACATTGCATGGCTTTTACTCTCTACAGCAATTCAAGCAAAGGCCCTTTTGTGACAATGAGAATCTTTTCTACTTGTTACTGGTAGTAATGCTATGACAAGATCAATGTGGCTCTCCTCCTTATACAAATTGCTCCTTCCCAGCTATCTGTCTTGCTATCTTAGTTTTCTTCCCCACTGCAAAGGCTGGTGACACGAGACTAGCTCAGACACATCACTCGAGATTAATCAGAAGCTTCAGACTACAGAGAACAATACAGGACATAAAGGCTAAATTATTAGTAGAATATGCAAACTGAGATTCAATTCAAAACCTTAATGCTGCTCTACTTTTTTGCTTTCAATTAGGTCGTTTATGTATTCCAATCTCAGTGGCAAGGGCCACCCTCCATGGTCACTTGGAGGTCAGCTGCCACGGGACAGAACAGAGGGTTGAAAACTGAATGATGAAGGTGCCTGTAGCTAATCAGATCTCTCCTAAACATAAAGTGTTTCTTTGGCAACAAGTAAATACTTTGGGTTCTTTAAGATTAGGGAGATACAGTATGGTTGGCCAAAAATAACAGAACATTCAGAAAAGTCTGGCTCCAGAGCGTACCTCTATCTTGAATAAGCAGATTAAGAATCACTTATTCTAAACTGTTTTCCCAACAAGAGTGAGCTTTGAATGCTTGGCTTGCTACAGATGTATTGGTCAGGAGAAACGAGAAGCACAAAACCTCAAGGATGAAGCTTTTAAATTCCTGTTTTGTCAGCTCAGATCTTCCAGAAAAATGCAAAATTGACACTGTTCTCCGATTTGAGCATTGAGACTTTTGCTAGCACCCTCTTTAGCAAAGGGGCCAGCTACCTTACACCCACCATGCAGTATGGTGGGGCAAAAGCATCTATTGCAATGAGGGCACAGATTCAATGAGAAAAGGGTGGTAAAAAGAAAGTTAAACAAGGAGAAGACAGAGAATGGTGAGAGCCCTAAAGGATCGGATGAAGCCAGCAGTATGTGCTTCAGGCAGCAAGTGGATAACCAGTCAGCTGGCCAAAAAACCAACACTGCCATGGAAGGCGAAGGAGACACCCAAGCAGGATCTGTGCTTTAACGGCTTTTGGGCTTGACGCTGGCTCTCTGCCGAGGGTGAGCAGCCCCCTCAGCTGTCAGGCCACTGAAAAAAGTCTGTTTTCCGCTCTGCTGTTCTAGAGCTGCAGTCACAGCTCTCACGCTGCACCTGAGAAGTTTCTGCTCCATTTCACCCCCTGGAAGTCCCTTTTGCTCTAGAAGCTCTTTTCTCCCTTCATAGCTGTTCTGTTTTTGGCTGGGATAGAGTTAATTTTCTTCCTAGTGAGCGAGGCTGTGTGGTGCTTAGTTGCCGAGTAGCAATGTTAACAGCACCATCAGAGGCAAAAAGACTCTTCATCCTGCCTTTGAGGAGAAGTGAGGGTAAAGGCATTGGTTACTGCTGACACTGTTACTAATATTTTTTTACTAATATTATTTTACTAATAATTTGTTATTGTTTGACGCTGTCACTAAAAGGTGGGTAGTTTTCAAAGGCAGACGTTGCACCAGCCCCTACAGATTTTTATGGGGAGTTTGGCATCTATCTGACCCCTACAGTGTTATAGCTCTCCACTAATAATAATGAAAACAATACACAGCACTTAGAGCATAAAAAGGTTATTTTTATTTTTAATTTAACTCAAAGAAAAGGAAGGGGGAAAGGAAGGGGAAGGGGAGGGGGAATCAGAATGGGAAGGAGAAGGGGAAGAAGGAGAAGGAAAAAAAGGAAAAGAAAAAGGAAAAGGAAAAGGAAAAAAAGGAAAAGTTGGGCTGAGACATTTCCGAAATCCAAACACAACCTCTCCTCCCACCCCCTGCAAACTGCTTTCTTATGCACTGGATTACTAAGTTTTCTAGGCTGGATTAAAGAGGCTGCTATAAAACAGTTTGCCTGACACAGAACCGTATTTAAATTAGCAATGCCATAAACCGCACTGTGAGGGAGGGCCTGCTCGTGATTCAAGGACATCATCTTTTGTATAATTTTTCCCATATCATAAATTTCTGCCTGAGCTCCTAGCAGAATAGCAACGCTCCAAAAGATATTGAATAAGTGTCTTTCATAAAATGTTATACATGGAACAGAATTACAGTATCTGGATCACATTTCTTTAAGATTAGCCTAATTTATATATATATGAAGCTCAACAGCATGATTTAAACCCATAGGTTTTTAGATGCAATGTTACGTTTTACCTTTCTGAGACCTCTGTGCTTAGCTGGAGGGTGTCTACTGCAACTGAGGTATTTTTCTAAACAGGGAGGCGGATTATTTAAACCCTTTTGGTATAGAAAACCCACAGTTTGTCCACCTCCAACAATCTCTTCTCTCCCCCAGTTGTCACAGCAACAACTTCAGCATTTGAAAGGAATCTACTTCAATAATCTAAGCCTCTGATCTTTGACAGGCTTATAATGAAGGAACAGTTTGTTAAGGCTGACATAAACATTTTGAAAACTTAGAGGTGCAATTATTTCATGTTGTTTAGGAAGTCAGCACTACATGGTCAAGAGAACAGCATTCTGCAAAAATATTTACTTATGCAATTTCCTAGCGAGAAAAACAACTGCTGACTGTACAGCTGAACTGAGATTCCAGCCCTGTGGTTTAAGCGACAAAAATTTTTCTTTGTCTCCTGTCCATTTGTGGCTCATTTTTTCCCTCTTACAATCCCATGACGATCTTTCAGATAATTCTAGGGTGCCTAAGCCCAATCTCTTTTTATTTTAAAAGACAAATCCTAAAAACCCAGCCTGAATTAGACCCAATTCCAAGTGGATCTCCCGGCTACGCTGCTTTTAATAAAAAGACAGTCAGAATTGCTTCTCAGCCAGCCAGCTGTGATGGAAGTCGTTTGCCTGTCTAGCAAACAAAACTGTTATTTTTGCTGGGAGGAGGGCGGAAAGCTGACACGATGACAAAGTTCTCCGGGCTGCGCTCAGCAAAGTAGCCCCCACGCTTTCCAGGCAAAGCAAAAGCTGGAGCAGGCGACGAACTCCGGGCTGCACTTTGCAGTCAAAGCTACAGTTGCGCTGGGGAGACCATCACTCTTGGAGCAATTTTCTACAGTAGCGCGAGGGCTCCAGCAGTCCTCGGGGGTGAAATCCATCATGCTGCATGCTGCACTCTATCAAGCGGGGCTCCGAGAAAGGGTCAAGTGGTCCGCTGCCATGCTGTTTGAGCTCATCAGAGACATATTTAATTTAATTAAGGTTGTCAGCACTATTGATTTTGGCAGTTTCAATTACCGTGCTGTTATGGCTTCTGGATCTACTGATCTGTGATGAGCCCTATCAGCACTGGCACACATTGAGGAAAAAGCCCTTTGTCTCCTTTAAAACCTGACACATCCTGCCATAGGCCATAACTTATTGCTTTTATCCAGCCCAGCTCCTCTTCTGTTCCTCATAATTAATTTCTCATTAGACAGCTCTTTATTGTTTAATTTGTGCAGTTTATAATAAAATTGGGCACATTAATTGTAGCTGAATTTAAGGCTAATGAAAAATAAAGGTTTTCAATAACTTACTCTTCAATTATTTTAGACAAGATAAAATAAAACATTTTAAGAGTTGTCAGCTTTTTAAATTATAAATTAGGTTGTTTAAAGAGCATGGGCATTTAGGAAGCAGTTATCACACATTTAGTAATTATAAATCCTATGCTGCAATACAATTATTAGGATATATTTACAATTCCTCTTAGTTTTTTTTCCACCCTGTTGTTAGTTAACTGCATAACATCTAATTGTTCGTGGTTAAAAATAACATAATCTGAAGTCTCTGGGCCTGATCTCTCTTCTTCCCCAGACTGAGCTGTAAATCAGAGGCATGTCTGAGGAAGTCCATGTCCATAATGCTGGAACAGGAGAGGTGTCTGGGTAAGAGGAAGAGGACTCCATTTGGTAAAGATTTCATAAAATGCTGATCCTTCTTCTAGGCAGCATTGTAGGATTCAGCCCCCTTCCTTCCTTCAAGAAAGCTGTCATACAGGATTTACATTTCACACGTTAGGACCAGGACACCAGCTAGCAAAAATCAGCAAATTCCTCTGAATGTAGACTACAATTTCTCCTATGATGCACATAATCATTTTAGCAATGGGGAAACCAAGGCGGAGAAGCAGCTTATTTGAAAGGGCATATTGGAGCTGAGGCCAGACTGCTGGAGCAGTGTTTGCTTGGGTTTTTTTTTTCAGTTTACAGTGAATGGGGGGGGAGGAGGATGGGAAAGATGGGATGAAAAACTCAGGTGGCACCTACCTTCTTCCTTGCCAATATGAAAAACCAGAAAACTGAGTTTCCTTCTTTGCTAAATGGCTGCACTCAATGCGCAGCATTTCAGGAGTGAGCAAGAAAAGCAAAGGAACAGTGGGCAAGTTTCACACCACCACTGAGGAGAAAGTCGGGGTGCTGTAGGTCTGTAATTCGGATGTGAGGGGATGCTGGGGGAATTTGATTTCTTGTGTGCTCCAAGACCTCTCCTTGCCCAGATGCGCAGAATCCTGCAGCCCAGGATGCTACATTCTATTAGAGTATGTACTTAACCTGATATCTGAGGAGACACTGGCTATCCTAGTTCCTGGAAAAGCATCCTCATTGCCTTGTAAGAGAGTTATTCACCCTCTCTTTCTTAAACAGCAAGTAGGATAACTCCAGTTAGGCAGGGAGAGCTAACTTGTGCTTTGGGTCTGAGATCTCGTTTCAAATATCCACCCTTAATGAGGGCTGGAAGGGATCTGAAATCAGTACTCCACCTCTCATGTGAGCGATTTAGCCCCACATACTCCGTGTGGTATAAACCAACCACAGAGAGAAATGGAGAGCAGCTCTCCAGCCAGCTGTTAGGATGCCCACTGGCGGACCAGGGACCCCTGGCCACAGTGTGCGTACGACATGTGTGTGAGCTGCTTCACACCCCCTGCCCGAGCACTCGAATGCCCACCCCTGCTCCTGCCCAGCGAGAGCTACTGCTGCTTCTGACAATGTACCTGTGCCAGGGAAGGATGGGGCAGAGCCAAAGGCATGCCTGGTAGCTACGTACCAGGAAATATATAACCTGAGATACTATATAAAAAATGGTTACACCCACTGGTGCAAAAGTGCAAGGCTGCTGCTTTGATCTTCAGTCATTTGATACTCGGTTTCTTTTTAATGAAAAAAAATAGATTATGCTTGTCTTGTTCGAAGAAGATAAAATTCACCCACATCCTCTCAAGGCCTGTTTACTACCCAAATCCTGTATATAATGAGAAGGCAATGTCAGAGATTTTCTTCACATACTCCAGTTCAAATTTGGATTATTTTCTAATTTCAGCAAAGTGTGATTGTCCAAAATTCCTTGATGAGGATCCTGCCCTTGTGGATTTGTAGGAATCTTCTAATTTACATATCACTTCCTGTCTGGAATGAAGAGCTCATCAATATAGCTAAATATTTCAGCACCATGTATATGGTCTAGCTCAGAATTATATGGGACAGAGGGAGGAGATACTGTTTTCCCAAATACACACGCTACATCAGTCATCAACTGAATATGAAAACCTCCTCCTGCCCAGCTTTTTGGAAGGGGAAGAGAGCACACCTTCCTTCAACAATGGTATGAGACATGCTGGACGCAGAAGCTTTCTCACTGGCACGCACAGCTGGGCAGCCAGGGAGCCGGGCTGCATTCACCCAGTGCTGGGCAGCAGGGGGAGGAGAGGAAATCAGTGCACTGCTGGGAGAAGAGGGCTGCTGGAAACTCAGCGTCTGATAAGGATACGTGGGAACAGCAAGGGAAAAACAGATCAGCAAACCCTGAGTAATGTGTGATAAGAAGGCAGGACACACTTTGTCTTTGGCCCTACTTGATATCACCCATTCAGTGAAAGCATGGGTGCACCTGGTGGGCATCACATGGAAAGGTTACACTCTTTAGGCTGCTTTAAGTTACTCTCTTCTAGAACTTAGTGTGCACAACTCGGTTCTGAGAGGGAGAACCTATTGCCATTGTGCTCTTCCTTTACTTAACCTTAAATTCCTGGATATACTTATTTCCAAAAACCCTGGCCTAAGATCTGCATTCTTTGCACTCTTGCTAGGAACCAGTGTCACCCAAGTAGACAGGAGCAACAGACCTTCTGCGCAGTTTGCAATTTGTCATCACCCCTTTCTTCAACTGACAGCAGTTCAGTTCGTTTTGTGCCGTGTCACCCACAGGACAATCAGATCCCCTAATTTCTAACTGGCATCTAACTGTAAATAGGGCAACCAGATCTGGTCGTATATAAATGGGGTAGGCATCTGAACCCTGTAAACCTCTCTCTCTTTTAATTTAAAAGTAACAGAAAGATTTTTAAAAGGAAATCTATATTAAAAATATTAATAATAATTGTTCCCAGGCAAAGTTTCTTTCAGCCAAGTTTCAGCTGTGAGGAAAATTTTATTAGCCAAGAAATGAACTCATGAAAAGAGAGGTTTATAATGGAAACAGTGAGAAACTGCAGCAGCACTGCTAACAGGTGCCACTGTTACAGCAGTGATGGGGTGAATAAGACTTTTAAAGATGCAATTGCTAAAGCTGCGCCCACCCATGCAGCTAAAGATCTATCAGGATTTCTGTTATGAACCTCTGTTTGCAGGGTTTTGATACTTTAGTTGTAAAACCATACCTCAGGCTGAGAGTGAGAAAATAGAGACACAGCACTCCAGGGCAGTTGAAAATAAAAAAAATAAAATAAAATCCATATAGTTGTTTTGAAGGATCTCTTTGGGATTTTGTAATTAAAAAAACTACACTTATTTTACAATTAAATTTGGCAGATTATCAGTCAATAACATTAACTGGGGAGGGTTCTTTTCTGGTTTGTTGCATTTTAATTTAAAGCCCTTAAAAAGCCTGTGGCATTTTTTAAGCTTAAAAAAATCTTATAGCTCAATTAAAGGATAACAGAAATAAACCAGGATTACCTGTGTGTAATTACACAAAGTTAAGTCCAAGAAAACAATATACTATCACAACACACTTGGGTAATTTAAGCAGTCTCCATAGGATCTCCAGAGGCAAGAAAAGGAAGGTTGAAACCACAGCTTATACCTGAGCATTTACTGCAAGATAGCAAAAGATTCCCAAGTCCAAAAGACCACAGAAGTAGACGGAAAGACACCTCCTGTTTTTTTTGATCAAGCTTTTAATAGTCTTAAAGTATATGTTACAATACTAAGCAAACCCTGGACTGGGGCACAAATAGGATTCAATTCTCAACTGTGTTCCTCAAGGTTTCTTAGTGCTTTTGACAATTGTGCTCCCACTGTCTTCCTCAGGTCCACCAATATGCAGTACTGCAGTCCAGTTTGAGCTTAATTACATAAACCAGGCTGGTAGTAACTAAAATCAGCTCGGCGTACTCATATCTGAAGGCAGAAACTAGTATTTAGCACTTCCTCACCAAGAAGGAGTGCAGGTTTTCTATATATGTCAAATTAATCCTCAAACGGCTTTAAGATGTGAAGACATCTTCATTGCAACTATGTGAAAATATCAAAGTTAACCAAATACCTTATCACACTCCTAAAAGAATAGGAAAGTATCACAGAAGAAAACAGCTTGATCCTTCTTCCTATATTCTGAGTGGCACTATCTAAACTCGAGACACTTTTTGGTTGACTAACAATACCTGCAGCCAGAGTGACATGCTAGCTGGACTTAGCTCTTCATGTTTGGACATTGTATTGCTGGCTCAAATTCAACCTGTTTAGATTCAAGCATTTTACTCCCGAATCATTTACTCAAGCTTCAGTGTTTTCAGTGTAATATGTATATAGGCACAGCAGTGGGTAACGGGATCCACACCTTGACTGCTTAAGAAAATTGCCCATAAAACCAGTGCCAATCACTTTCTTCCATCAAGAACTTCCAAAGGGAAGAGATTGACTCCATCTGCAATTACAATATTAATTTAATTATAACCATCCCAACCTAGATTTAAACGTATGTGAGTAGCAGCACAGATACATACGTACTGGCACATGCCATTTCAGTAACTCAAAACATATGTCACGTGTTTCTTAAAAGCAGTCAGGTAGAGTGTAGCTATCCCCTTATCACTGCCAGAGTTCCCTACCTGGACCAACCCTACATATTTATTGGTATTAGACATGAAATGGACCTGCCCTCAGCTGTATTTGGTTAAACTTGGTATAAACGGTACCTTTCAATCCCAAGGTCCTTTACCAGCCTGGTGATAAGACATCCATTCCTCAGTATATTATAGCAGTATATTATAGCCTGTGAGCTGGGTTAATTTACACCAGCTGAACTAGTCCTATATGGACTGGGCAGACACAACACCAAGACCCTGGGAGGCTCCTTGCATGTTACAGAAATCCCTGGCCTGCCCTTCAGAGCAACCTTTCCGCCCCCAGGACTGCGGAGACAGTACAAAGCATCTGAAGCTCGAGACCTAACCTTTTCTCTTTGAACTTTTCATATTTATTTTTCTATGCCTGAACTGTTTGCTTATAAAACTAATATGGCCAGCAGAATAAAAATGAGCAGTGACTCCTAGCTTTGTCTCTTGGACTCTGTTCGACACGACACGTTCTGTACGCTCAGACAGGGAATGCACAAGGAGCACTGGAGGCGAGGGTTTTGAAACGGAACACATATGCTACCTCTGTTCATTAGGGGCCAGAATCTATTTTCAGACCAGGGAGCACAGATGTATATTTATTTTATTTTGCTGCTTAATTTTAAGATACTTATTGCCATTTCCCTGGCAGCAGGGTGTCGGAGAGGATGAGATTGCAAACTCAAAGGAATGACCCTTTCCATTCCTTCTGCCCTTATTTAGAAGTGATGGCCTCCATTTCGGTTTTTATTTTTTTTAATAGAAAAAAACCTCTTTATTCTGTCCTTCAGGCAAGTTCACTGAGTCCACTGTATTTCAACAGGAGCTAAAGACATGGTTCTACTTACCCTCCCCCAAAAGGTCTCTATTAATTGTTTTCAAATGTTGGCAGCCATCTGAAACCCTGCCTAGCAAGTCTGGCTCCTTATATGATTTTTATTAAAATTCACTTTGCACACAAGGCACATGAGATTTATGGCTGAAACTAATAGGTTGGTTCTCACTAAGACATAAATCCATGGGCTGTTTATTGAGGCTCATGGACACTGAGAACGCAGGTAATTGTTGCTGTGAGTGTTCAGCTTAAAAATAGTCAATCATGTCTCTAAGGGAATTTGTTTAACTAAACACACCACATAAGCTTCTGAAGAATTACTTTATCTGTGATGGTGAATGTGCAGGGTAACTTCTGTATCTCATCTGTACAATTTAATCTCACCCATAACACTTTTCAGATTTTCCTCTTACATGGTGCCTTATATTATAAAGAGCAAATGTAAAAAGGATCCCATTCATTTTCTTTCCACATACCTGTTCCAGCCATTCTTGGTTGATACATAAGAATTTCTGCTTTCTTGCTACTGACCCTTACGAACTCCAGCTGAGTTTTTGCAAGTCCAGTTCCTCCTGGCTCGTTCACGACCACAATCTGCCATGTGAACTCAGTGAACAATTCTGATGGCAACACACAAGGTGGAGCAGAGCCCAGACTGATCTTTTCTTCTTAGGGTCCGACCACATCGCCATGTGCAAACAATTGCCAGCTAGACTTGCGGGTGAGCCAGCTGTACTCTGGAAGCCATTTAGATGCGTTAGCTCAGTACTGTGCCCAAGGAAATAAGTCCTGCTTCTCAACATTACGTTACCTTTCAGCAAGACCCAAACCTGTCTAAATGGCTTCCAGCTCACATCTGGTTTGCAGTATGTCAGCTCACAGGGGAGAGAGAGGTAGCTCATGCCACCTGAGTGGATCTTCTACTCTCAGTTGTGCTGGCAATACGATACTGAAGAGAAAACACAGACAACCTTCCTGCCCCAGTGATTAGGTTACCAAAAACAGGCTTCTAATATCACCTGAAATGACACAGGGCATCTTTTCTGGCCTTTGGTCACCCTTCCAGAAGGATGTGGGTCTCATACAGGTCCCGTGTTGTATCTGCCAGCCTCGTGTGAATGTCTCAAGTATCCTAGGATGTCTCACATAACCCTTGACACCTTTATTTATACACAGTACACCTCAGTAAAATATATCAGATGGCTCCTAAAACACAAATAAGAAGTTGTCATTGCTTTCCATCACTTTTTGACTATAGTGAGCTTTTGAGATCAGATATATTTAATATTGTGGTCATATCAGAACAAGCCCAAACAGGTGAACATTCCATTGACTGTTGCACAAACACATGGGAAGGCACAAACTCCGAGGTTACTGAAGTCCCAAGAAGTGTTTATGCTATGCATAAGTGTCATACCAAAAAACAGTGTAGCCACACCAGTGTTATTTTGGGTTCAAAGTAACTAACCATTCTGACAGATGGAGCTTAGTAGCTTGGCACAGTGCTGTGCTAATACAGCTATACTGCTTTAGCAATCTAAGCTAGTATCTCTGCACAACATCTGCTTGGAGATAGACTTTGTCTCTTTTGCACCACGCTGCGAAATGCAAAGCAAACCAGCCCTACAAAATAAGAATAAAAGGGTGGAAGAGTGCCTACAGTGCAGCTGACTATATTTTTAGGTTGATACCTCATTCATTTTAAAATGGTATGTAAATACTGAAACCGCCCAGACAGCTAAAGAAATACCTAAAATTCCATAAATTCTTTAGCAGATGAAGAATTAGCATGAATACAGACTTCACCAATTTGCAGGAGTTTTGGTACCTTTATGTCAATGATGTTTACCCTGAGTTTCTCATACATCCCAGTACTGCTGTTTAGACACTGAATTAGTCATTTTCTGAACAATTTCTTTCCTTCTCTCCCCCAGTTTTTCCTTCTCGACAAGCTGATTGTCCCTCACTCCTTTTTACAGCATTTGCTTAGTAGTCTATCAGTTATCTAAATCTGTTAGGTTGTTGTTTGCTGATGAAGTCTCAACGCTCTTGTCTGATCTAGTGACTAGGTCAGCAAGGTTGTGTGTCCTGGGGACTTGGGGAACTGTATGGAGATGACCTCTGACACTCATCAAAGGCTCCACGGCACTGTTTGGCTCCTAACAGTTTAATCAGCTGGCTCATTCCCGCTCCTTCGCCGTTCATGACATTACTCGTATCCCTCACTGCCTGCCTTTCAGAACATACAGCCCTGCTTACACGCTGCTCTTTCACACTGAGTTGGGGTCCTATGCATGGGCCTCGTGCAATGTACCATTCATTCTCTACATGACTCACATTTTACAGAAAACTTCCTTCATGCTGAAAGGAAGGGCAACAAATAGGAAGCTTTCTTTTATTTCAGAGACACTCAATATTATTTCCGAATCTTTTGTGACAGTTTAAGGTGATGCTTAAACTGTAAAGTCCATGACTCTGTTACTTGCTTTTCAAGAATTAGAAGTGTTTTCAAAAAACCCCTAAAACTACAAACCCAATAACATTTCCATGAAACCATGAGGAAAAACACACTGAAAACACTACAGAAATCTTTCCACTCTTACCTAGTGAAAATAAAAGAAAATAAAAATTTTCTCAAAGTGTTATTCCATTTAAAAAAAATATTAAGACCTCATAAAATATTTTTCCATTTTTTTCCTGCAGTATATAAGGCAGCAATTTATCAATAAAGCTAAAGAAGCTGTCCCAGGTCCCCGCTGCTCCCTGGTTAGCTCCACATATGGGGAACACGTACTCTAGGTTACTTGATGCAGAGGCTATGAAACCTGGCTTCATAGCTTCTGCACATTCATTGTGGCTGCATCTGGGCCTGTCAGTGGAGGACATCAAACATCAAAGAAATGAAGGCTGCACAAAAATTTAAAATGTGACAGCACTACCCCTTAAAGTCTAGCAGGGCCTTTGTACAGGAAAACTTCTCCTCTGTGATTTTTCAGCTAGATTACAACATAAAGACAGTCTCAGATCATGGATTACTTAATTTTACCCAGCTGTAAATCTTCTCTCCAAAACTACCAGAATCTAAAAGCTGATCAAGAAATAAGGCTATCCGTGAACACTGCAGCCTTCTGATGAAGCAGCTTGTTTTCCTGTTACAGAAAGGACAAGTACTGTATTCTTCTGTGTTTCAACCATGCAAGCAAAGAACCATTTGGAAACGGAATAACATTCCAAGTGAATTTAGACTAGAAAGTGGCCACTGCAACCACTGCTTCTTCAGACGCCGAGAGGTATCTCACAGTATATCATAAAAATATCCACAACACAATGAACGCCAAACAATACCAGCAAGGCTCAGACACCTTGTCTGCAAGGAAAAGATTATAGTATAATGCTGTATGGACATCGACACAACAGCATGAATGCACTTAACTGGAGCAATATCAACTCAGCTAAAGCAATATTAGTTATGCTGACAATACTTCTCTGTGCAAAGAAATGCTTAAATAGTCTTAGCTGAATGCAGTTTTTTGCAACACAAGAGAGGTAGAAGATTATATAAATTACAGCAGTTAATAGCCTTTTGATTCATCGCCGAGCCTCGCAAAAAAAGAGAGTCTGAAATGATTCCTGAGGTGGATAAATTCTGTTGTATAATGTGAGGATCAGTCTTGTAATCCTTGCTAAATCAACGGCTCTTTGCTTTCATTGAGCTCAAAACCTGTCCTGGGAGAAGAGGAGGAAAAGCAATCTTTCACCATAGAAAACAAAACTATTTCTAAAGATTTATCACTTCTTTCTGTCAATGTTACTCATCAAGAAATCTTCATTTTCTGTAATACTTTTCAGAGCTTTTTCTTTTTTTCCTAATCTTTACTATTCACTCTAAATTCTGAAGTGGCAAATTAGACTAGCAATCTCATTAGCAATTTAATTTGTCTGTCTACTCTGATATGCTCGGCAATGACCTGTTCGTATTAACTGTTAAGTTTCTTTCTGTTTACTGAATACTTTTAGCCACTCAACCTTCACAAATTACACTATTTAAAGTACATGGTTTTATGTTTTCTTTAACAACTAAGATGAAGTATATAGAAGGCAAATATGAGGAAGTGTTACTTAACATTTTTATGTTGATGCTTTAGCAAACTATCAAATTGCAAAATACACACTGTTGCAATGAAGTTAACAGTTGGTTTTTTTAAACTTGTATTTCTGAGGTGTCAGCTCTTCAGCTGTTGTAGATTATGAAGCTTCTCAACAGAGGAGGATCTACCTCTTTCAGTGTGTAAACTAAGTTATTTTTTTTCTGCCTTCTCATTTCTTCTGCTAGGCTGATGAGACTTCTGCAATTATATTCAAATCCTTGCTGTGAATCATCAAAATAACTGACTGTCCATAGTGTGTTAAAGAGTGGACTGACTCCCTTGAAGGCTCAATATGATAAACCCCAATGTTTACTTAATGCTTTTTGTCAGTATATATCAACAGTACTGTTACACAGGAAGCAAGTGTAATTATGTATTTGGGAAACTGAGGCCTCAGGTCACTAGCAGAGCCAAGATGTGAGCAAGGATCTATCATGTTCCAGATTTTGGCTCCAACCCCTGGTTCACCCTATCTTAGGAAAGGAGGGAATGCTTCTTTAATTTTATCATATATTTTAACTTAATAAGATAGATTGAACCAATTCACCTTGATCATAGTTGAATTCCTTAAAAGCTGCCTTAAAGCCACTTTTATTTTCTGTATTATTTTTCCAGAAGTAGCTGGGTTGGGAGCCCCTGGCTTTGTGCACCTGCAATGCTATGGAAATGAACAGGGTTCCTCTTGAGCACAGCCTTACAGCTGTGCAGAGCAGGTACAGAGAAAAGCAGGAGTGGGCAAAGAAGAGAAAGAAAAGCAAGACCACCACAAACAGCAAGCATTCAGCTTTCTGTACCTGTCCCATTTTTTCCACTAGCATGTGAGTAACAGACTGGAACTCCATCCTATACCACCTTTTTCACTTTTAGTGTGCCTTTAAAAAGGCAGGTGGAAATCAGTTGCCTTGTCTACCTCTTTTATCGGGCCGGAAAATCCTCCTCCACCTGCACAACAGGCTAGCCTCAGCTTTATTTAGTTAGCTAATTACCACCAAAAAAGTTACATGATACAAATATACATACCTCAGTATAACGTTACAGAAAAATAAATATTATACTTTAATAGCTCAATTAAAGTAATATATAAATACTTTGGCTCTACCATCCATAGTTTACCTTTCTAATGGATATGGATTTCAATGGATTTTTCTACAAAATTGTAAGCTCTTAAAAAGAGGAAAGACTTTTAAAAATGAATATTGTTTTGCATTGTTTTTAGGAGCTTTGCATTTGTGTGGGAATTTTGGTTCTGTTTCTTTTAAAATACACAGTAGAAATTAATGGAATGCTTAAAACTAAAGACCTTTCAGAAGACACTTGTGCTTTTGTTTTTATTGGGGATTGATGGAGTGTTTTTTTAAAAGGACTTCAAATTAAAGAGATGATTCAGTAATACAATAATTACTTTTCATGTCCACATTATTGCTGCTTCTCTGTTTATTAGAGCATGACCTATATGTCAAGAAGTAATATTTTGTACCAGTGCTACAATGCATAAGACTTCATAGAAAGTGCCCTTTGATCCAAATTATATGCCCTTTGTAGATTAAAACAATTAACACTGAAGTACTTTATGAAGTATGTGAGTAGTTATAGCTGTATGGAGTATCAGAGACACTAAGTCATTGAATGGTGCCATACAGCCTGCACAAAAGTCAGAAACAAATTAACAGTTTAGGAGGAGATCTTCCAGAATCACAAGTATGAATTTTAGGGGTTGGCTACTAGTTTATTCAAATATAAGAGAATGGTACACGTTAGTGGCTATTTTTGTTTAGTGACCAAATAGAGCTTCTGGGACTAAAAATCAGAAGGCATTGACAGGTGATTTTATTAATGTACTGATAAGACATTGATGATGGTGATAATAACATGCTGCAAGTATCCACATGGGTCAATGGCACAGAGGCTACAGAGGGAATGCCTTCCTGGAAGTCAGCTTGTTTGTTTGATGGGCTGAGTATTACAGTTACTGTGCTATGCAGCAGATATTCTTTAAGAACACTCGATAAACAAAATGGCATGTTAAATAGGGAGAAACAGCTTTACTTGGCACCATTCTTTGGATGCTGCATTAGCTGTTATTTAGATAAACTTTGGCCCCATGTCCAGGTAAAGGAAACAAATCTGTGAAAGCAGCTTCAAGGGTTGTCTGGTTAGAAATGAGCCACAGCCACTAATCCTGTTTTTAAGCATTTGCCTACCGCAGTTATCCACTTGGGCTTTTAAGAGAAATGGGACAAAAGGTAGTGATACCTAGAATACTGTTGCTTGAAGCAGGTACAGATGGCGTCTGGAAGCTAAGGCAGAGATTCAGAGCCCTCCATCACAAGCTTTCCTTCATACATCAGACTAGAGAGTCATCCAGTTCCCTGGGGGAACTCTTCTCGGTCACCACCTAAAAGCAGTACCAGATAGGACTTGAGGGTTCCTTTCAACCTAATCTAATATATTCTTTACAGGTAGGTAGGCAGACAAATTCTGTCAGCCAAGGGCTAAAAGGGGAATCAGTCTCGTTTCACAGAGACTCTGTGTAGCATTTGCTATGCTGGCACTATTACGGAGTAAACATCAGCCATGCCAGCTAACAACTGTGGCAAATACTGATGCTTGGGACATGGGGGAAGAGAGGGGGAGAGAATGAGAGAATGTTAAAGTCATCTAATTAAATTTCTAATCCAGGTTTACATAATTAAGCAATAATGACTATGGGGAAGGGCATTTCCTGGCAGTTAATGACCGGCTGGAGGATTTGAGGGCTTGAGGTAAAGCCAAGTGTTCTTAACACTGTCAGTCATTAATTGCCAGGAAATGCCCAACTCAGGAGGTTATTACTGCTGTTATAAACCAAGAATAGAAAAATATAAAGAAAAAAGACAGTAATTACCTTTTTAAAGTGTTGAAAGCTGAGCACTGAACTGCCTGTCGCTATGGAGACAGAGTTTTATTTATAGCATCAGTTCTTTGCTAGCATTTAAAGAGTGCCCCAGTACCCAAAGGAGGGCAGGAGTTAGTTCTCAGGGCTCCATTAGGTATATAATTGGTAATTCAGAACATCAGCTCTGTGCCACGGGCCACATAACATCTGCAGACATCAAGAGTATCACAAAACTTTACAACACTGATTACAAAATACTGGCAGCCACTCAAAACATTTTATAGTTACACATACCTTCAGAAAGCATTTCCAGTAGTTCCTGCTTTGATCTGCAGAGTGTGTGTCTCTAAATAGGATCCTTGTAATGTCACATTGTGCTGTTTCCTAGAAATTAAGTACTTAGGGACCAGATCTTTAAAACTGATTAATGCCATAGGTCTACTCAGCCAGACTGTGATCACTAACCAATTTTACAATTGTGTAACTATTGATTTCATTAGAACAGCTCCTGATTTACACCAGTTAGTATAAAGAACGAATTCAACCCATAGTGTGTAAAAAATGCAAAGCCCAAAACCTCCCTCTTACCTTCTTTTAAGCCTCTGAAACAAATGATTCAATAGCTGATTCCTAAAGCAGCTAAAAATAAAAGTAATTTTGTTCCTTTTAATGTTCATTGCCTAAAATATTCTGTTGCTTTTTATGGACTACAGTATTTGAAATTTGACCAATGCTTCAGTGAACGCAGTCTTCCAAATGAATTGGTCAAAAACTTAATATCTACCACTTGACTAATTTGGAACAATAATTTAAAAAAAAAAAAAAGTCCAATAAAGACTTAGGTACCTAAATCAGGATAGTAGCAGGACTGAGATGCCTGACAATAAAGTCATAATCCAAAAAAATTATTGCTGCATTTTGACATCCTGCCAAATTCACTGATTGTCAGATTTATAAATTCTGGTTCTGTACACACGCAGGGCCTGATCTCTTAGATATTCTCACAGCAGCTGAAGCGGACATCAATGGAATAATTTCATTTTAAAATAAAATGAGATGAGGATAAGTGGTTTCTGCTCCCACCTCTCCTCTCCTCCACCTTGTGTAGCAGCCTAGTAGTATGAGTATTCAGCCGGGAATACAAGTACTATACAACATCAAACACTGAACCCAGGTCTCTCTAATCCCTGCTGAGTGCCCAAACCATTATTACAGGGTGAGGATTCCTTTTGTGCTTGATTTCCAGCCCCATTAATCTTGCATCCTTTGCTGATTGCAGCAGAGATCAACAGAGGGGTACTTGTGTTTCTTTATTTGTCAACATTTTTAAAACAGAAGCCTGGGCCTTCTGAAGCAAAACAAGCTCTTATCTGAGGACTGATTTTTGAAACGTGGATCTTTAATCACCTCTTTATAGATGCAAGCATAGAATTTTATGCTTAGTAAAATTAATATACTTAGCGTAGTATTTATGCTTCAGAGAAGGGTGAAAATAATGCCTCCCTCTTCTCCCTTCTCCCTCACCTCATAATTTTCCTTTAGTGTACCATCCATTTGGAGGTTAAGTCACACAGCTGGCTGTAGGCAGATGTGACCTCGCTTTGCCTGTTCTGTGAGATGACTGGATTTGAGCCAGATGCTGTCTAGAAGCTATATTAGTTCAAGCACCGTGCCATGCTGATGTGGCTGTGCAGCTCCTGGATTGAAGTGGCACGTATCAGCCAGAGTCAACTAACAGCAGAGGGAACATTTCTCCAGTCTGTTGACTAAAGTAGGAGCTGCCTAACTCTCCCAGAGGCTTTACAGGCAGCTTACACACTGAGTACATGAAATCTAGACACCATCCTGGGCACCAAACACCTAAAATTTAGAAGTGTCCTGGTTTCAGCAGGGATAGAGTTAATTTCCTTCCTAGTAGCTGGTACAGTGCTGTGTTTTGGATTTAGGGTGAGAACAATGTTGGTAACACATCGATGTTTTTAGTTGTTGCTAGGTAGTGTTTATACTAGTCAAGGACTTTTCAGCTTCCCATGCTCTACCGACTGAGAAGGCTGGAGGGACACAAGAAGCTGGGAGGGGGCACAGCCAGGACAGCTGACCCAAACTGGCCAACGGGATATTCCATACCATGGGACGTCATGCTCAGTATATAAAGCTGGGGGAAGAAGAAGGAAGGGGGGGGACGTTTGGAGTGATGGCATTTGTCTTCCCAAGTAGCCATTACACGTGATGGAGCCCTGCTTTCCTGGAGATGGCTGCACACCTGCCTGCCCATGGGAAGCAGTGAATGAATTCCTTGTTTTGCTTTGCTTGCGTGCGCGGCTTTTGCTCTACCTATTAAACTGTCTTGATCTCAACCCACGAGTTTTCTCACTTTTCCCCTTCCGATTCTCTCCCCCATCCCACCGTGGGGGGGTGAGCGAGCGGCTGTGTGGTGCTTAGTTGCCGGCTGAGGTTAAACCACAACAAGAAGTTACAAAGCCTTCATTAGGTTTAGGTGACACTAAATGCCAGCAAAATCTCCTATACTTTTCAAACTATTCCTCAACGTACCATTCAAGATAGCTGCTGCAGCATCTTTACTGTAAGCTGCAATCCACCAGAAGCTGGGCGGTTCTTCCCAATTCCTGAGTTTAGTGCCTCAGCATTGCAAAATTAATAATTTTACTCAGAGCTGACATTTCTTCTATCCTGGTGCATGAGCCAATGATGTACTGGATGATGTACCAGGAGACATACCTGTCACAGCAGATGCAAGGACGTAGTTGAGGCCTCAGCGATGTGCTGCAGTGAGGAATGCTTCAGAATGGGATTCTGTTTTGAACATGATGCTGTGGTTTCTCTCCTGCTCAGTAATCTCACGCGGCAGACACAGCTGGCTGGCAGATGTGGTCAATCAACCTTATCTTGTGTAAGAAGTCGTGGAGCAGTGAAGAGGCTGTGGTGCTGTCCTGCGAATGCATAAGACACAGGCCTAGATGGGGAAGAGAGGGAGGTGAAGATAAAGCCATTGGCTTTATCCCAGGAGAATCAGTATGTCTGCATTTGCAGGAGGGGGAAAGAAAGGGTGATTTTTTTCCTTAGGTCAATGTAAACTCTTGGCCTTTGGGTCACAGTGTCAAGTTTTTCTTTTACATTATTAAATCATGATAGCTTCCAGATTTCTTGCTGAAGTATAATCCATATAATTTTTCTTTTTTCTTACAGAGCATGTAACATTACTATACCATTCCATAGCATAGTTTTATCTATCTCCAATAGTTCAATAGTTACGGCCTTTCCTCTTGACTAGAAAAAGGTCTGTCCTACACCTAAATTTTGAAAATGCTTCTGTACAGACCATTTTCCCAGCTGTTACTTTGACTGTTTCACTCTGGATTCTTTCACTGTCCCCTTCTTCTCTGTTTCATAAAATACAGGAAGTAAAATATAGCTAAAATATCAGTACAGATTCATATTCTCACAAACACTGCTACACAATCTCCTTTGTAGACCTATTTAGGAACACAGCACTGCTGTAGAATTCATTGCTCAAAAGAATGAGAACTACCCAGTGTGTTCACCAAAGCAATTAGTCAACAACGTGTTATTATCTGTTTTTATCCCAGCACTTATTCTACTGACCAAATGCAGTTGTGAATACTATAAAACATTTGAGAAGCTCATGGCCAAAAGCAGTACGGCTGCAGCCATATGTGTCCTTTCATAAGAAACAGGAAGGAAAAACTGGACTTGGCGTTTACCCACTCGAATCAGGAATGTCAGACTGTCAGCAATGATCCCACACTCTTTGCAGATTCCAGATTCCCCGGCACACATCAGGTAGTCTGTTTCATGTCCTTTCGGAAAAATTCTGCAAAATGACAGCTGTATTATTAGTTTTTGTATGTATTTAGATTAGTTTAGCTCTGCTGTCTAAACTGGAGAAGTAAACGTACGGTTATTTTCAAGGGAGGGTATAAGGCATATACAAAGGGCTAGGGAAAACTTTTGAGGAGCCTTAAAACAAAAGATGCTTATGTGCAGAAACAACCAGAAAGTTGTAACTGAGCTCTTCTCTGCTTTGCAGGCTTGGGGATTGGCAACACATGGCTCCTTTGCATTCTAGTTTTAAACAAGCAAGCATTTAGATACATGCTGGAGTTCACTCAGTGTGACTGTAGATCTGAGTATGAAGAACTTTCTAACCATGGAGATTATTACAGAGTCTCTATTTTTCTAGTAAATATTTTAAAAGTAACAAATAATAAGAAACTGAAAATGCCAACTTAGGAAATTGGCATTGCACTGTTTAGGACACTTTCTTATTCTGTGGCATAGTTCATAAGGGGAACAATAATCCAATATTGCAAAACCTGATTAATTTAGGATCTACTGTACGGCTAGAGCACAGTATCCCATAGCCTAAGGGTCAGTGTGTTTCTCAACACGATAAGCTTTTTAAAGCTAATTGGATGCCCATCGTAAACTTTTTAAGCAAAGATAAACCTGATAACAATCATAACTGTACAGAACAGTAGAGATTACCCTCAAGCTTGGCCCAACAGGTAAAAATAGGCTTTTTCTCTAAAGCTATAAATTGATTACTTATAAATGGAAGACCATGCAGCTTTCATGCAATTTCTTATATTAATGAGCCTTTTCATCAGAGAAATTCTATATGTCTGGGCTCCTAAATACAATCATTACAGGCAGAATGAGTGGAGATATATCGATAGCTATTGTAGCCTGTGTGTTATCAACTACAAAACTGAAATGCCGTAACTGCACTAGCCTGATTGGGTATGCAGGCTTTGGCAGACCTCTGAGCTTTGTGTTAGCAGGAAAAGATAAATATTACAATTGAGGAGAAGCTAGAATTTTTATTTCACAAGGTTTTCAGTACATCTGCTTTGTGATTGGCCAGAAAGTCCTCCAAACTAAAACAAAATGCATAAAGAAAATGCCAGAAAAAAAATTTATGTTGGTCAAAACTTTAATTTAAAAATAAGTAATTTTGTTCATTTTAATTTTTACTTCTCAGATATTATTATACAGTACTAACTACAAGAGAAATAAAGTATTTTCTTGATCAAAACATTTCATATCTTTGTTCAAGAGCTGTTGAAATGGTACATTTCAGTATTTTCAGACTTTCATAATTTTCTTTTCTCAAAACAAATATTAAATAAACACAATTTCACAAGAGTTTCACTTTGGCAAATATATTGCATATAAATATGAATTTTTTCATTTAAAAATTAGTAAGTGCTTTCAAGAAAAAAATAGTTTTTCTTCAATGTACCATTTTTTTTTAAGTGGGAATCCTTGCATACTGGATATAAATTTTTTCTTACCTTTCCCTTTTCACCAATGTAAAAAAAAGATACATCTTTTTAATGAAACTTTTTTCCACCAAAGCCAACTTCTTTCAGAAAAATATATGTTTGAGTCCAAAACACATAAAAAATTTCCCAAACCATACATCTTAATGAAAAATTTTATGTGGTGGAAAAGACATATTCTGTTTGAAAACAAAAATAACAAGTGCTTTATGATAGATTACCAAATTACGGATCAGCACTAAATTAAAGAATATGAATGGTATCAATTTTTCATGTGTGCATGATAAAAGGACAGACTCAAAAATAAGGCTTTGCTTGGAATTCCTAAAATGTACTTTGGGGAGAACATTAACTCACCAGCTGATTATTAGACATCAGGGAGCCAACATTAGAATCACAGTGAAAAACTGGATATCCGTTATTATTTTCTGGCAGCATAATGCACAAATATTACAAAGCCATTGCTCTGACTCTAGGCTGGATTTTCCTGATGTTTAGATCTCACTGTAATTCATTTATGGGGGAGTAGCATCACACTACAAAGTCAAACGGGCCTCAACACAAAAAAGAAAGAATCTGTAACACTCATCATAGATCAACATAAACCTGCAATGGAGTCTGCTGCCCAAGATGTGATCGGTAACATGGACCATATTATCTATTTATAATAAGATCAGGACACATAACCATTCCTCAAGCTAAAAAGCTTAAAGAAGTTGCCTATTGAAAGTGTAAGAAATTATGCTGATGCGGAAGTACAAGTACAGTAAATCCAAAGGCCACTAAAAGAATGCAGTGGGCTTTGGAACCTGTCTCCAAAACCCAGATGGAGCCCAAGTTACTTACTTCTTGCACATCTCACATTCAGTTTGACAGCTCAATGCACTGATCAACTGTGCGCTGCCTTCTGCTTGTGCTGCTTAGTACTGTGCAAGGCTCATGTTTGACAGCTGCAAAGGCTGCGATGGAGCTTAGCAAAATTGTCAGAGCTTTCTTGAAAGGTCTAACTTGCTCGTGATGGGATCTCCTGTGATATGGCACGGCTTCTTCTTCATAGTCTCAGTGTTCTTCTGTACCTCTCGCTGCTGGATCTCTGCTTTGTGTCTCAACCCACAAGTTCGATAGCTTTGGAAAGGAACTCCCACTTGTAAAAGAGAATTTGGAAATATCCTTTTTTGCTCTGAGAGCAGGAAAAGGTACACAGGGCCAAAACATCATCTGACATGATGCATCCAGCAGAAAATGAATAGGAAGTGCTCATGTTTGTGTTTAATTGGAAACATCCAGCATACAGAGGTTATTCTTCTAACATAAAAAAATAAAATTATTCTATCAGGTATATCCTGAAGTATAATAATGTAAATTGTAGTTAGTGACTCACAAAAATCTCCTTTGCTAGATCATTTCTACCAGTATTCTTGGAGACGTTACTAAATGGTCAGCAACAGGAAGCATTTTGATAGTATAGAATCATAGAATCATAGAATCATTAAGGTTGGAAGAGACCTCCAAGATCATCGAGTCCAACCGTCAACCCAACACCACCATGCCCACTAAACCATGTCCCTAAGCACCTCATCTACACGTCTTTTAAATACTTCCAGGGATGGTGACTCAAC
>NW_008825167.1:11454593-11455062 GCF_000699105.1 Pygoscelis adeliae
AAAGAAATTTTTCCTCATGTCCAATCTAAACCTCCCCTGGTGCAACTTGAGGCCATTTCCTCTCGTCCTTTCGCCAGTTACTTGGGAGAAGAGACCGACACCCACCTCGCTACAACCTCCTTTCAGGTAGTTGTAGAGAGCAATGAGGTCTCCCCTCAGCCTCCTTTTCTCCAGGCTAAACAACCCCAGCTCCCTCAGCCGCTCCTCATAAGACTTGTTCTCCAGACCCCTCACCAGCCTCGTTGCCCTTCTCTGGACACGTTCCAACATCTCAACATCCTTCTTGTAGTGAGGGGCCCGAAACTGAACACAGTATTCGAGGTGTGGCCTCACCAGTGCCGAGTACAGGGGCACGATCACTTCCCTGCTCCTGCTGGCCACACTATTTCTGATACAGGCCAGGATGCCATTGGCCTTCTTGGCCGCCTGGGCACCCTGCCGGCTCATGTTCAGCCGGCTGTCGACCAAC